>NW_016811584.1:569601-616585 GCF_001698545.2 Rhinopithecus bieti | reverse complement strand
GAGGGGGGGGGCGGGGATCTTACCTGCAAATGGGCCCCAGAGGTTATAATAAATACAAGTCATGTAAGAGTTTATAGCCATACCTGACCCCATCACCAGAACAGAGACATTCATCCATGGACTAAGCATTCCAGGAAGCAGCAGAGATGAAAGACAGAATGAGTGGTCTCCAGAGAGAAGGTTTGGACTTGACCCTAGCAGAAAACCTACTAGTGCCCTGATGAGGCTCGGTGCCCCACTTTTCCAGGCTCATGCCTAAGCCTATTGTTTTCCTTTACACACGTGTCTGTTTTTCCCGGCTCTGGCCAAGCCTGCAGTTGGAAATGCTAACAGGATCTGCTTTGGTTGAGCCCAGGCTCAGGGCACATCATAAATTCCACACTGTGATCTTGCTTTCGTGACTTGTGCAGTCAAACTTTGCAAAGTCCTGGGGCTTGAAGTTTCAGAAGTTTTAGAGAAGTGACGAATGAAGTAAGGGTGGAGGCGAGTCTGAAGACTGCCCACACCAGACCTAGTTATAACCAGGATCATCTCCTTGCACCCCTTCCAGCAAGGAAGCCAGGTGGACCTTCCTGGCAGAGACCTCGGCTAAGTTCCCACAAAGGCAGCAGGCTATTTGGAAATGATACATCCCTGGTTCTACTTTTTTTCCTTTCTAGGACAGGTGTGACAGTAAGATCCCCATTAGGAAATTAATTCTTTGATTTCAAGAAAAAAAGCCAGCTATCAACTCAAAGAGAATTTCAGGTGCTCAAACAAAAAAAAAATTCAGGGGTTAAAAAAAAAAAAAAAAAAAAAAAAAATCCGGTGGTGGCCTCAGGTTTGCCTGCTGGCTGTACCTAATACTTCAAAATAGTGACCAATTAAAGGTTTACACTGGGCCATTTATCATGTCAGATTATAGAGTTTCTTCTCAGAGCCTCTTTGCTGGAGCTAATAAATGCCCCCCAACAACAACAAGTCTCTGTCTTGTCAACGATGATTCAGTCCCTTTGCCTTTAGAGCTTGTCACCAACATAGCTGCTGCGAGCAGCCAATAGGTAAGGAATTTTGTTTTATCTCAATATTTAGATAATCCCATTAGGGCACAGCATCTGGGACTACAGGATTTCCATCAAACCCCTTGTCCGTCACTTCATCCCTGGAACTGTAGATGTGTCCTGAGGTTATTTGATAGTTAAACCTCCTCCCCTTCAGCATTTGCTGTGTTTTGTGGTCGCTGTGCTCTCTGGGCTTCAGTCCACCTTGGATGTTCCCATCCCCAGATGAACAAAAGCATGCAGATGACTGATGGACTAGAGTCTTTCTTCCCATCCAGATATTTTGGCAACTTGTGGCAGAACGATCACTCACAAAGGACACACAAGGGATCAAACACCAAGCAGCATTCAGAACAGCCACTGCAAAGTAGATTTGGAAACAGAAAAACAAGGAAACACTCTCCCGGGCCTGATAGATGCATTTTATAACTCCAAGTATTTCTCAACAAATTAGCATGAAGTTAGGGATCAAGTGATACTTGGCTGTTTCTTATTTTGGGGTCCCCAAATTTACATTTCTGTGCAGTAAGTTTGCTGAACAAATTAATATTTGCATACAGAGATGCAGGCAGCGCAGCAGTGAAACAGCTGCATGTGTTTGGAAAGACTTGGAGCTCCCGCACTGATTAGCTCCTGCATTTTTGTTTTTTATTCCCCAAACGGACACTCACTCTGACCCAGATCATTTGGCGATGAGGGTCAATTCATGTTTAAGCTTTGAAGATTAGAGAGACCAGAAAGGGCCACCACTTCTCTATTTTCTTTTAAAACTTTAAAAAACTAAAACTTTTAAAATGCATAATATTCTGAGTTCATGAAAGGAACTTATCCACATTTCTGCCACATTAAATGTTAGCAAAGTTTACATTGGACTGTCATATTTCTTTACTTTATTCACTAGCATACAAGATGTCGATCTGAACATCTGGTTTTTAATAACCCTCGACATCTGGGAGCTCCTTTTTATTCCTATGGTGGATGAGGAACAGTAGTAGTGATATTGGCAGCGTATATTTTCAAACTACAACTCCTGTCTGTTTCAATCATAATTAATTACCACTTTTTAATATATTTAATTTGCTAAAAGTGATTTGCATTAGACCACATTTCACTGTTAAGAAAATAGTAGTAGGTTTTGGTGGCGGTGGCTTTTCTTTTTGCTTACTTTCTTCTCTTTTAAAAATTAAAACCCGATAGGAATGGATTTGGAACAAAACGAATGCATATATGATGTTGGATTTTAAATATGAAATGAAATAAACTGCTCTGCAAGGAAAGTTATTTTATAGCTATTTAAGAAGAAGTCGGCAGTGGCTGTAGGCTGTGTTTTAGAGAAAGCCTCCTATTTTGTTTTGTGACTTTGGCAAATCATAGCATCTTTCTATGCTTGGAGTTTTTCTACAGCAGCAATTTTGGGGGTCAAGAATCTTACGATGAAAGCTAGGGCCTCCATCCAGAGACATATATTTGCACACATACTCAACAACATTCTTCATTGAATTTCAAGGGGTTGCTAGGCCCCTTGAAACCCATTTATGAATGCCCTAGGGTCTTATGCTGTAAACTTTCCTCCTTTATGAAGATGAAAAGGAACATCAAATTTGCTTTTCTCCAGGGACAGAGAGGAAGTTAAATGAATGTAAAATACATTTTCCTAAGTCACGTAGGGAAAAGGGGAGTTTCTTGCCAAGAGCAATTATTAGACTGTTTAATAATAAATAAACACAGATAATTTTTACATAAGAAGGCCCAGCTAAAATGATCAATGTATTTTATTGTTTGCCAGAATATTCCTACCTAAGCTGTCTAGTGAAAATTCATACTGAGTCATCCAGTTCAGACTCTGTGCAAATCATTCCATTGACTCAAGTCAGTCAGGGATTCATAACCTTTGTGGGCCATGGATCCCTTTGGCAGTATGATGAACTCTTTGGATCTCTTCTCAGAATAATTTTTTCAATGCATAAAATAAAATACCTGGAAATACAAAGGTAATAAACTGTGTTGAAAGTCAGTTGAAAAAAAATCTTTGAGTAGATAAAAAAGACTAGACCTACTGGCCAGATTAGGTGGAACTGTATGAAACTGCTATTTTCTAGGTAAAATGGCCAAATATTGGCATTTTCGTGTGATTCAACCTAATAGTATAACAACTTAACCAATAAGGAGTCAAATAATGAGAAAATATTCCAAGTTTTTTTTCCTCCTATTCCTGATTTTCAAAACAAGAAGCAAATCATGGCGAAATCTGACTTCATTGGAGATCTATTAAAAGGCACAGCTCTCAAATTATGCATGACACCAGGGTATGTTTCAATCCTTGCAGTAAACTGTGAGAATTGTTCAAAACAGGGACTTTGCTACAGGGCTATACCTCTGTCTTCAAAGATTCCATTTGCCTGTATATTAGCCACTTTACTAAGTGAGGAAAGTCACCAGAGCTATTTTGGAAGCACTTTTCCACAAGAATTCCAAGCAAAGAAGTTTCAGTTTATCCGCAGTTGAACACAATTTTAAGTTAAACAAAACTTTCTTTCTACAAGCATTCTACTGAATTGAAAGTTTACCTCTCTTTTCTTTGAAACTTATTTGATTGCAAATGTATAATCATTCCACGCAACTGTATAATCATACCATCGCAAGTGCATCCTCTTTCATGCTAAGAGCAACGTAGAATCTGTCAACTAAGAAGATGCATGTTTGAGACTTTGTGGAATAACCAATATGAATTATCGCCTGCTGAAAAAGTTTGTTCCACCCAAGTAGATGGAGTTGTGTGTGTGTGTTTTTTAAAAATTCTTCTTCAGCCTTTATTGATACTTTAAGCGTAAGAGAAATTAAGGGTATTTGATTACTATAATTACTTCTCTGCTTACTTAAAAGGTTTAATCTACTCCTTAGGCATATGCAATTCAGATTGCATGCTTTCCAAAAAAATAATCATCTGCTAATGTAGACTAATTTTAATCTTCTAATCCAATCTTGACACAGAGTCAGAGCTGGGTGGGTAGAATGTTTTTGTGTGTGGGTTGCCATAGATACAAAACTTGGTTATGTATTTGACAAGTCGGTGATGTGGAACTTAAGTTACTATGGATTTTTTTCCTCAGTCTTGAAGATTAAAAAACAAAGTGAAGATTAGTGTGCCTTTCCAGTGCATCTCGGTGTAACTAACCTTCTCTTCTTTCATTCTGGTGCTCCCCTCCTCTCTGTGCACCTCCCCACCTCGGGCCGGCCGCAGGATGACGAGGAGGGCATATGGGCATAGCCGGGCCTGTAAACCAAAGTTCCAGTTTTGTTTTGAGGGGTGAGAAACCATCTTTTATATCATTTTTCTTAAAAAATTGCATTCTAGTGTTGTATTGTGTGCGTGCTCAATTGTGCTCGCTGATGTTTGTGAATTGTGCCCTGTGTTTGCTACTGTGTTCTGTGAGCGCAGAATGTCCGCGTGCCCTGACCCTTCCCAAGAGCCCCCTCCATCCTACCTCACCTCCCCACCCCACAACCACATTACTGCTCTGCCTTGTTGGGGCTGGGTTTAGCACGATTCAAATGTTTCTACGTTATTTAAGATGTAAACTATGCCCTTACTAGGATTTATACACACTTTTTAAGGCATGATTGTGGACTCAGAAATTGTTGCAATTCTCCAGTCGTGGTTTTCAGCCGACTACTTGCTTTTACCAGATATGCCAGTGTGGTGTGACTCTCACGTCCTTCTGGTTGTGTCAAATGTTTGGCAAGGAATAAGGAAAATAAAACTATGTATCTTCATGGAGCTGAAACTATCATCTCTAAGAAGCCCGTTTAATGGATTGTGCTATCTCTTCTATGGCAGTTCTGAAGAAAACACAAGGATCAAGGCATAGTAATGGTGAATGGGTAACTGTAACTCTTTAAATGAATTAGAATAGAAATATTCGTATTAGCAGGTCTTATTAGTGACATTTTATCTGTTGCTTTTTAAAAATTATACTTCTATGAGGCTTTGCATTAGAAATTACACACATTGTATTTATCAGAGGGTTTTGTACTTTTAAAAGCTGATCTTTAGCTATTAAGAACTCACCCTTTATTTACATCCTATCTGCATTACGATTGAATAATGATACATGTAATTACCACATGGTTATAAATGGAACATTGAAGTCTAGAAACTTTTGCTGCTGGGAATTACACCTCTCCTGTACACTGCAGGCTGTTGAACACCAAGTCACAAACTCCCTGGAGTTGAATATACATATGGTTACATTGAATACGGTATTAAACTTGATAACATTGCATATGACATTTTATTTGGAACAAGGAACGTAGATTGTGTGCCATGGTGATTTTTTCTGATCAGAAAGTATTCAATGTATAGTTCTTTATTCTGAGACAAGCATGAAATGACATAGTGCTGGAGAATCAACAGGTGTGGGACAATTCTTTGGGATAACTTAGCATTTATGTCTTTTCCCAAGTCTTGCCTTCAAATAGCATGGCAGGTGGTGCTTCAGGTGAAGTTTAACCTAGAGCTGGTACGTTTTGCCTGTGGGTGAGTTTCATTGTTGTGTTTTACTTCTCACTTGGACCTGTTATACGTCCCACTAATGGGTCAGTTTGCTGTTTTTGGTACTGAGGGGGAAGTTCACAGGATGGTGGTTTTCAGATGTAACATCTTTCTACATAGTAAAGATGTAATGCCTTCTGGATCCATTTGCTGCCAGTAAAACCTGCTTCATGTTAATACAGGAGTATCTCATCTCTTCTCCCTTTTCTTGGCAAAGGGGAAAATGGCACTGGAATTAACACTTCCAGATGCAAAGTCATTCAATAGGAAAGCTTGTCAGTATGAGGAAGTGGGGAAATCAGAGAAGTTCTGGATGTTCTATGGGAGCAACTCTCTCCCTATCTAGGGAAAACATTAAGAGAAATGTCACATTTACTCACAAAGAAAAGCTAATAAAAGTGGAAATTGACCTAAACTAATACGAAATGAGAAGAAAGCGTTTTACAGCATTAAAAAGCAAACACGTTAAGCCTGCCTGAAACATGCATGGGCTAGGTAGGTAAAGGAAAGTTCTAAGAGTTTGGTAGTTGTCTTGAAAAGTATAGCTCCTACTTGGGGCTCTTCTGTGAAGCTACTTCCGCCATCGTGAGTATCAGGGCGCTAGGCTGCACTTGTGTGTCCTCCTGAATAGTGAAGATTTTTTATTGCTCTTTCACAAGATTCATGACACCCTGAGATATGAACAGTGTTGTTATCCTCAGGATGCAATCGGCTCCAAGACCCATAGGAAATCTTGCTTTGCTTAATGCAAATGCAGACAATCGCATTAAGCCCTATCCCCTTTATTTCTTCATGAATTTCCCCAAATTCCACGGACACCATAAAATAAATGTTTTTAGTAATTTAGTCAATATATAATCCGACTTTAGTATGCTATAATAAATTTCATATGCTTCAGAGGAAAACTACTTATCTTTCTTTATGACTCCTTTAAACAAGTTTGCTTAGATATCCTCAGGCTTTTAAAACCATGTCTTTAAGGATTTAAATAATGAGATACTGGGGGAACCTTCTGTTTTTGAGCAGCCGTTGCATGTTTTGAGTTGCATTACAATCCATGAGGCCTTAGGAGACATTAAATTTATAACTAAAGATGGATAATAGTGGTACATTAAAAATTAACTGTTTTCAATGTTTTGATTTATGGCCCCTATAAAAGAAACATTACAAGATGTTATTTTACTAGACAACAGTAATATGCTCATAATAGCATCAGAAGGCTCTGACTTGAATCTGGAGTTCTGGTGCTGAAATGAATCATAATTTAGAAAAAGTCACTCTAAAAATTACAGCAAATTGGAATTAGCATAACAACTCTGTCAGCTCCTCCCTTTTTTGCCACTTCTGGAAGTTAAGTCCAGACATGATTTATTTGTCTCACTATGGTCATTCAAGAGTGATATTTTCCGAGCACACAGTGGACCAGGGAAAGTTTACTTTTCTAAAGAGTTTTGACAGCCCCCAGAGCTAGCCTTTCCCCTCTTAAACCTCACACCCAGGCCTGGATTTATCAGCGTGTGGCCTGTGCAGTCCACAGGCCATACACTTAGAAGGGCTTCACTCTTATGTTAAAACTCTGCTGTCACTGTCTTGAAATTCCTAACGTTTCTCAAAGAAGGGGACTCACGTGTTCATCTGCCCTCAGTGCTAGTAATTATGTAATCTATGCTGCCTACACCAACCATATATTCCTATATTCTGCTTTTCAATTCTCTTTATACTCCCCCTCCCTGTTGGATCATCCACACTCTTGTTTACTTATGCCTAAGATTTACCTGTGGCCAGCCTCATTGTTCTGGGTTTCTTCTAAGACTCCATGCGATCACATTTCCAGCAAGTTGTTGCCCTCATAGGTATCCCGGGCAATGCGTATTCAACCACTGTCCTCTCACCACCAATCCCCCAAACCCCACATACACACATACTTTCAATTGTGAAAATGTGCTCTTGGAGGCCTAACTCTATTCCCTATCTTGCCTTGCAAAATGCAGGAAAAGCAGCTCCTCAATTCTCCATAACTTTCCTTCAGGAAAATGGGCTTAATGTAGGTATCATTTGTGTCAGCAAATACTTCTTCATTTACGTCGAATGAAGGTGCTTTCCTCAGATCCCCCAAGAGGCAATCAGGTTTGTGAACATCGATGAGGTAGGCAATGGCCGAGCAAATCGAGGCACCTTGTGAGATTTAGTGCCACATCTGCCTTGACATTTGAATGTTTGAGCTCTTACTGTGAACTCTTGTAATTCAGCAAAGATAGAACACAAGTTTTTATTTCTTAAACCACTAGAAAGGAATTAGTCTTTTTTGATTGAAAACATATACAAATTTTTAGGACCCAATTCGTAAAAATACAGATGTGGCATTAACAAGTTTTGGCCTGAGGCTGTGATGCTAGTAGATGCAGCCTGTTCAAAATGAAGAATTGTAGCTCTCTGCCACCAGCACATGGACAATGTTATGGTGAGTAAAAATATGAATCCCAGAACATTTACACATGAGGAAGGGGTGTTTTACAAATAAAAGTGCTGGATGGCCCAGTGGAACTCCCTGCCATGCCTCCCCTCTGGAAGAATGAAAGAAGGAGGAAGGAGATGTTTTATTTTGGCTAGGAAGTTCCTGTCTGACTTGCCTTCTTTTAGCAGACAGAGTCTGGACACTGGGCCTGTGCTTGTCCTGGGACTACAGAAATTTAATGGTGGCAAAAAGAAAGTAAAGGAAAGAGCTCTGAGCTCTACACAAAGCAGAGGTTTCTATACAAAGTGGTGGTTTCTATGCAAAGTGCAGGTTTTCTTTTACACCTCCTGTACAGGGGTACCTCCTGGTGCTTTTAATGCAATTTAGATTTTGTATAACTGGGGATCTGATATATGGCTTTCTTGTGCCATTGGCTACTAAGACTTTCATTTATTCATTCTTTCATTTATTATTCACTCATTTGTCCATTCTTTCACCGAACGGTTCTCAGTTAGATGCTAGGAAATCAATGACGAATAAGATTGCCATGGTTGCTGCCCTGTGGATCTTGCCATCCAGTCAAGGGACAGAACATAAATAATTAGACATCTCAATAGAAACTTTGTACATTTTGGTTATGGCTTTGATGGAAACCAGAAAGATACTGAGATTAACATGAGGGACCTACTTTAAAAAGGATGTTCAACAAGCATCTCTCCAAGGAAGTGAGTTTTAAGCCAAGTCTTAAAAGGGGAGAGTCAGGAGGTATCCACACCAAGGTGTGCATTTGGGAGGTGGTCCCAGGAGGCATGCAAAAGCTGGAGGTGGGAAGGAGTTTATAAGCTGAAGAAGCTTGAAGACCATAACTCTGGGTAGAGCACAAAACAGTGAGATGAGGATGGAGAAGAAGGAAGGGGCCAGAAAATGTAGGGCCTTTTAGGGTGAGGTAGAGAGTTTAGATTTTTAGCCTAAGAAAACTGAGCAGACATCAGAGGAGTTAAAGCAGGGACATGACATGATTTGATTTATGTTGTCGAACAACCCTGGCTCCTGTGTAGAGGATGAATTGTCATGGCAGGAAGAGCAGAAGTAGAGGCTGTTCCATGATCTGTGAGAGAATTGATAGCACTGACCCAGGGCAGCAGTAGTGGAGATGCAGAGAAGTGGATAAATTGGAGATAAGACTAGGAAGTGAAGCCAGAAGGACTTGGATGGGGAGGTAAGATAAAGAACAAAATTGAGAATGCCTCCAGATTTCTACCTTGAGTGTCAAAGCTGGAGCAGGCCATTGGTGGTGGTGGTGGTGGGGGCACTGAGAGGGAACTCAGAGTTCTGGTTTCCCCAGATGTCCAGTCGGTCTGGCCAAGAGAAAGGCAGGCTTTTGAAATAGGCTGTTTTCCATGTTCCTGCCTATCAGCGGGGGAATCTCTGGCCTCTTATTGCAGTAATGTGCAGGCTGACAAGTTTAAAGCATGGCTGAAGTCTAACTTCAAGAGTGGGTGACTCCTCCAACTCTTGAAGAAAAGGAGATTGCAAAGCAAAATCAGTAGTTATAGAATTAGAGACATGTAAGGGGTAGCGATCTGTGGAAAAACAAAAACCCCAGAGTTGTAGGAGGTTGAAAGGGACCTAGGGACTCTAAGGTCCTAGAGAGGAGGGAGTTGCCATTGGCTCTTGCAGTTCCCCCTGAGATCTCCAGGGATCAAGGATTCTGTGGGTTAAGGGGTACAGCATGAGGTTTTGATTGCTTTTGATAATTGACTTCCCATCTTGAAATTCTACGTATATTATTTTTCTGCAGAAGAAGCTTTCAATAATCTCTTTTCAGGAGTTAATATGAGAACTAACCAGAAGTAGCTACGAGATGTTTTAGAACCACCAAGACAATGTCTCTGCCTACTTCCAATTGCAAAATCGATTCCTGGGCAAAGTAAGATGTTTTTGCTTTATCTCTGTCCCCACTTCTTCCTTTTATTTTGCACTTCTACTCCTCTGGAAGGTGTCTGTATATTTATGTCTTCTATTCAGGCTTACAAAGCTGCTGTTTAGAGCTTCAACTTGAATATCCTATTCACAGTCTTTGCACTTAGCAATTTATTCAAAAAATATTTCTTCATCTTAGTACTGGAGATGTACTGGATATACATCTCAGTACTGGAGTCAAGGTAGTGAACAAAGTGTGATTCCTACCCTGGAGGAGCTTAGTGTAGTACTCAGATTCTCAAGCTGGCGTCCATAAACCTTGGAGGCTCTGCAAATCCCCTGATGTAGTTAATAGACTTCAATGTGGATGTATGTACATCCCCGTAAAGAGAGTATGTATGTTCCTCAGCAGATAGTGGGGCCAGTGACTCAGAAAAAGTGAAGAAGACCCTCATCTACGGGAGACTGGGTAACATTGTGGTGGGGTGGCTAACAGCGTGGTCTCTGGATTCAGATAGACCTAGGTTTGGATGACCTTGGGTAAGTCACCTTCCATTTCTCTCCTCCATTTTATCTTTGAGGAAGGTTGTGACACCCCCAGGGCTATGATGAGCTGAGTAAGATGCCAAGCCATGCCTGGTGCATGGTGAGTATTCAACCCTAGGTAGAATATCAGTATATCACTATTATGTTACTTCTGGGCTCAGGAAAGTGTACTGTATCTGTAAACAGAGGAAAGTGGTTGATACTGGGGTTGTTGAATTTGGGAGGTAAAAGAAAAGGCAGAAGAAAGGCAATCTATTCCTATGGCCATAGCTGCACCCAGGCCATCTACACATTTTCTAACAAGCCTTACTTAAAGCATATTTACCCTATAAACATACCCTCTCCAGTTACCTTTGATTTTTATAACACTTGGGTATAGCAAAGGAAAGGTTGATTTTTGGAGGCTATGAATTAGTCCATGTTTGTAGCAGAGGGTTTCTTTCAACTAAAACAAAAATCTAATGAGTAACATGAAAGCCAATGAATATTTAACAACTAATTAATTGTGAGCTAATGAATTGGAAGAGAGAAAAGGATAATAATGTCTCAGTCCACCTCTTTCTGCTCTCAAGGGTGAAGGACTTGGGGGCCGAGGTAGAAGCTTTTAAGCAGATTGAAGGGCAGTAAATAAGATCCTGTGGGTTTTTCTGGAGCTCATAAGGGTTACCTGGCAAAGCAATGCATGTTGGCTTAGATACGACCACACTCTTAGGACTTGAAATCTGGCTGAGAAATCATAAACAAACAGTGGTGATAAATTACCATGGGCCAGAGGCGGGAGGCGTCTAGCAGAGTGTTACTGCATTACATTACATCCTTCCTGTGCAGGGGCTGGCGCACAGGGAGCACGCTGGCTCTCCCACCCCTTTGTCATTTGCTTTAGAGTATGCTGTTGGTCTGGTCTTGTTTAACCTCTTTATTAATGATCTGTAAAGGGGAGAAAAGAGCATATGAAGGAAAGTCACAGATGACACTAATTTGGAAGGTGTTGGAAACACTAGCGAGGTCAGAGAAATCACACAGATGGCCTGAAGAAGGTTAGGAACATGGAGGGAAAATAACAAATCTTGGAGAAGTCCAGACACTCGCATCTGGTGAAAATTAATCTGAGACACAGATACCAATGGGTGGGAGGGATATGAAAAGCTGAATGCTAAAATAACAATAATAACAACAATAATAAGCTCAGTGAACATCAGCAAAACCAGCCAGCCTGAAAGTCTGCCATGGGTGAGAGTAGGGAGAGAGGTGCCTGTGGCAGTTAGCACTGTCAGTGTTAGCAGGTGCCAGAGTGACATGCATTATCTTACGTGACAATCCTGCCCATCAATTGTCTTACACCTGGGACATCACAATATTATTCATGCTTTATCTCAGAGGATCACCCAAGTTATCAGAAAGATTGAAAGAAAGGCTGGGCACAGTGGCTCACACCTGTAATCCCAGCACTTTGGGAGTCTGAGGCGGGTAGATCACTTGAGGTCAGGAGTTCATGACCAGCCTGCATGGCAAAACCCTGTCTCTATTAAAAATGCAAAAAATGAGTTGGGCATGGTGGCACATGCCTGTAATCCCAGCTACCTGGGAAGCTGAGGCAGGAGAATTGCTTGAACCTGGGAGGCCAGAGTTGCAGTGATGCGACGATCGCACCATTACAATCAGTCTGGATGACAGGAGGTGAAACTGTCAAAAAAAAAAAAAAAAAAAAGAGATGAGAGAGAGAGAGAAAGAAAGAAAGACAGGGTTTTAAACAATGCAGGGCATCATTTAATGTTGGAGGCAGAACCAAAGCTTCTAAAATAATTATTAATAACATTTGAAAATGGCCATAATGGCACTTTCAGGGAGACCATAAGGTATTCCTCTAGAATATGTAATGTGGGGTTGACCAGGCTCACAGGTTTCATTCTGAGACTTGTAGACTGAGAATATATACTTCTCAGAGGCCTCTTTGGGGAGCCATCCAATTGGTGGGCAATGTAATGCTCTGGGTCAGAATTGTCTTGTTGGTTCAGGGAAAGCAACTCCAGCCCCACCTCTTTCCAACCATCTCCACAGCCCCAACCAAAGGGGAAAACCAAGACAACATCTAAAATCAGAGCACGTATTATGGCCACCACTGGGCATATCAATCAGAGTGGCTAGATTCCTTTCTGCTATTGGAGCATCCATTGGCTGGAGGTCATTAGCCTTACCAAAAGGTACCTTAACTGTATCCTCAGGCCTCCCCCATATATTCCTTCTCCAGAGTCACATGATCCCTATAGGAAAATTGCTAGTCCACCACCTGGTGGCTACCTGGTGTTCTTATGAAACTGGTACTGCAACCCTCACTGTGCCTTCCCCGTGAACGTGTTTATCAGAGACTTTGAGATAGGAATGTATTCTGAGAATATACATGCCCTCTAACTTTGTTTTCTGGGAAATACAATGTAAATGCTGAGAACAACAGCACACAGCAACTGAGAACTTCCACTGTGCCAGGTCAGGATCTAAGCTGCTCGTATGTTCAGTCTTGAGTGGAGAAAGACTGGGACGTCAGGCCCCCATCTCTCTGACGCAAATCCTGCACTTGTAAACACAGGTCCACGCAAGCCTTGCAGCTCACAGGGTTGCTCTCATGGTGACAAAATCACTGAGATGCGGAGCCTTTATTAGGAGACTCCTTGACATTTCTTTCAGCCTAAGGGTCAGCGTTTGCAACCCCACTGTGTGCCCTCCTGCTGTGCACCTTAATAAATCAGGTCCCTTCTTTTAGGTTTGTGTGGGTGGTTGAAGAGCAAGGGTAGCTTTAGAATCCGCCAGTCCCCAAACATTTCCTTAGTTCCTCAGTCACTGTGTATATGCAGAGTGGTAGAAACAGAGCCCCTGGAAGTTTGAAGAAGAAAGATTGTTATAATCTCTTTGAGAGAAGATTTTCAGTTAAACCTATTAGATCCAGAATAAAAAGGCAGACTCCCATATATGGCGAAAGACCCCTCACTGTACATTGTATCTTTGTCCATCAGAGGGCAAACATAGGATGAGGCCCTGAAATAATAATCGCAGATTGCTTTCACTGGGAAACCTGAGCTTCTTACAGCCAACAATTCATTTTCCCCATGTATTACTTTTATGTTCATTTTAGAAAACTTAGGAAGTTTAATAAGGATATCAGGAAAAAAATTTTCTCAAAATCTTCATTCCGAGAAAGCATCATTTTTAACCTTTCAGTATTTATCTTGCCATATTTTTCCTATGCAGATGGTCTTGTAAATATGTACTTGACGGAGATGGGAATCTGACTTTGCATAATCTTTGGTGCAGAATGGTTGGGTAGTATCCAGGCTCTAGAACCTCACAGACCAAGTTCAAATACTGGTTCCACCACTCCCACCTGATGAATTAAGTCTTTAAAGGTGGTATTATCATTTACTCGGCATTACATGACTGTTTTTCACATCTGTTTATAATTTTGAGATATGCTCTGCATCAGGAAGTCGGGAGGTCAGGGGCAGGCTGGAGTGGCCAAGCACTCTAGAGCCCCTGGGATGCAGAGGCTGGGAAGAGTACACTGTTGCCCAGTGGGTTTGTCCTTGGCAGTGGTACACGAGGCTTCATTGTTCCCTGCTCAGGTGTCAGAGGAGTGCCTCTGATTGCCCTGAGTCAGTGAGTGATGGAATTAGCAACCCTGCTGATCCCCCAGCCTCCGTTCTTTCTGTGCACCTTGATCTCTGAAGTCGCTGTGTTATTTGAAAGGAGTTTCTGTACAAATACTTCTACTAAAAAAAACAAAAAACAAACAAAAAAAAACACCTCTGTGATTAAAAAGGGAGTCTCCCCATTGGCCAAGACACTGGATCATAAACAGATTCAGTGTGTGGGACTCTGGCTGCTGTTGTTTTGTGTTGGGTTTGTGGTTTTATTTATTTTTTTGTACTTGTCTCCCCTGGTGCTGGGGCACTAGCTTGGAGCATGATAAAAATCATGTTATTGAAGAAACCTTTCTGCTCCTTTTTTTTTTTTTTTTTTTTTGAGACGGAGTCTCACTCTGTCACCAGGCTGGAGTGCAGTGGCACAATCTCAGCTCACTGCAAGCTCCATCTCCCAGGTTCAAGCGATTCTCCTGCCTCAGTGTCCCGAGTAGCTGGGACTACAGGCATGCGCCACCACACCCAGCTAGTTTTTGTATTTTTAATAGAGACAGGGTTTCACCATGTTGGCCAAGATGGTCTCGATCTCTTGACCCTGTGATCCGCCTGCCTCGGCCTCCCAAAGTGCTGGGATTACAGGTATGAGCCATGGCGTCCGGCCTCTGCTCCTCTTTGTCCGAGGGCAGGTGACACACTGGGAAACTCATGGCCAGCCTGTTTCCTTCTCAGAGAGGAAGCGCTTGCAGGGCTAACAGTGTTTCCCCCAGCTGATCCGAAACGTGATTCAGGCTTAGTACAATTGGCCACTGAAAAGAATTGTCCTTCCCTCTCATGGTGTGTGGAATGAGAAAGGGAGAATGAGGAAGTCTTCTAGAGCCAAAGAGTAATCTTTGTCCCGCATTACACAATGGGCCTGGGACACAGGGAAATCTGATATGTCAGATAAGGAGGTGATGATATGTGAGGGTGCCAGCTGAGATGTACCAGATGAATTTTCTCCATGTTATTATTTTTAAAAATTATGAATGCACCAACATGTTAATGGAGCCCGGACCGTTGAGCCATTTCCTCATGTGAGGGCCTTACTCCAGGCAAGAGACTCCTACCCGCCGACGCCTGCAGGAGCTTTATGTAGCTGGGTTGCCTTTCCATGGCAGGGACTGGGGACAGGGAAGGATGGACTCTGGCATTTGCCCCTCTGTCGGTCACTGCCGTCCTGACAAACAGTGAGGGGGGCCTTCAACACAGTGGCTCTCTGCCTAGTTCACTCATCTTCAGGAAAACACCTTAAAGTTCCAAGAGCCGCCACTGCCATTTCTTCTACTTCTGTCTCACTCACGTAGCACCCTTGCCAGTTTAGAGAAAATGCCCTATGTCCCTGATTTTCATCTGATCTCCCATCAGCTCTATGAGGATGGCAGACAGGTGACACCATGCCTATTTTATAGAGTAACAAAAGGAGGTTTATCCAGGGCTATACAGATGAGACACGGGAACTAGTACGTGAACTTCAAACACGTGACTCTTGGCTAGCTACTCCTTGCACTGTAGTAGTAATTCCCTAAAGTGTTCCTCAGTGCACTGATGGTGTTGGATATTAAGAGACAATTTTTTTTTTTTTTTTTTTTTGAAATAGGGTCCTCTGTCACCCAGGCTGGAGTGCAGTGGTGTGATCATGGCTCTCCGCAGTCTCAGACTTGTGGGTTCAAGTAAGATCCTGCACCTCGGCCTCCCATGTAGCTAGGAGGCACACACCACCATGCCTGGCCATTTGTGTGGGGGTGGGGGGCCTAGAGATGGTGTCTTGCTATGTTGCCCAGGCTGGTCTCAAACTTCTGGGCTCAGATGATCCACCTCAGCTCCCAAGGTGCTGGGATTACAGGAATGAGCTACTCGACCTGGCCACTATTTTTAAAAAATAGTCATAAAGGCATATGGTGTTCAAATAAGTTTGAGCAAAGCTGGATTAAACAAAATTAATAGGTTTCTCCACTGCAGGCCTTCTCAGAGCCTTTGACAGGCCAGGGTCCTCAAGCCAACGGCCACACTCCAGAGAAAGAGCATTTGCTGTGCTTATTGCTCCCAGCCCCTTTTCTTCTCAGACCCTCATGTGGAATTAGAGTACACAGAATATATTTGGGGAAAGTTTTGCTGCAGCCTGACTTCTCTTGGACTATAGGATGAGCCATTTTCCAAGCAGGTGGAGCTACCAACACTGACTGAGGTAGTTAACACGAAGCCTGGACAACCTCATGCCAAAAATGATTAATTGACCTGAAAAGAAGGCAGATAGCCTAGCACCACCATTAGGCTTTTCTTTATCTTATGATGCTTGGCAACTATGTTTTGCCAAGCGCTTACTTACCTGGAGCTTAATGGGCATATATATTCACTGTTCAACAAGACTGAGACAAATAAAAAGGAACTTGGGACCTTTCTCAAAGGATGTCAGCAAAGGAGAGGCTAGCATTTCCTTTCCTGTGCTGACGACCACGTGCCCACCACTGTCCCAAGTCAGGGCTTACTAGAAAACTTTGCAATGTCCAGATAGTAAATATTTTAGGTTTTGTGGTCCAAAATCTGTGGGCAAAATCCAGATATGGATGTTTGTGTAACAAGAAAAAAAAACAAATGTTCATACATCTTTTTATTGAAGAAATTCAAAATATAATGAGTATAATTTTTTGTAATATATCTCTACTAATGAGAAGAGAGTGGGTTTCTTTTAGGGGATAACATGGCACTTTATTCGAGGTCAAAATTAGTATCCTCTGTTGTCAAAATCTATTGCAAATGTTTATCTGTTAATGCTGATCGGTACTGGTATTTTGTGTATTTCGTCTTTAAAAATATCTGTCCATACAGATAGGTGATATGCATGACACTCAAAGTGTGGTCAAGTTAGAGCAACCTCGCTGCCATTTGTAGTGTGTGAACAGCAGTGCAAAGCCATGAGTGTGCCATGTGTGGTCTTGGCTGTAACTCCATAACCCTGCCCTTGCCATGCAAAAGCAGCCAGAGACCATACAAGTGGGCATGGCTGTGTTCCACTGTAAACTATATTTATGGACAGTGAAATTTGAATCTCATATCATTTCCATGTGTCACAAAATACTCATTTTTTAAAATTCTCCCCCCTCCCCAACTAATGAAAAGGCAAAACCCATTTTGGCTTGCAGACCACACAAAAACCAGTGGCTGGCTGGATTTGACCTATTGGGCCATTATTTGCCACCCCATTCTAAGTGCTTTTGCATTGGTCATCTTGTTCATCCTGACATCTCTGTATGTGGTATGTACCGCTATGATCCTGTCTTCAAGATGAGGAAATTCAGATACAGAGAGGGAAAGCTCTTTGCCCAAAGTCACACAGCTCCGAAATCTCAGAGTTAGCATTTGAACCCAGGTATGTCTGACTCCAGAGCTGCAGGGCAGTTGTTTGTCTGCACTGATTCACATTACATTCCCCATGGTGACCTTTTTCAATCTCTGCCGTAGTCTTCAAGCTCCCCAGCAAACTCCCTCATGGGAAGGGGAAGATGGGCCAGTTTCTTTAAGAATCATGAAGACAGCCGACAAGGGCTCTGTCCATTTTCCTCCTCTCTACCTTAGGAGTTATCTCCATTGACCACTTTTCTGCTTCCTTCTCACATCTTATTACACCATCTCTTCCTTCTTTTGTTCTTCCCTTTTTTCATGAGTAGAGTGTCCAGTCTGCATATAGGATCTCATGGGGTAAGGGTGTGACCTCTGCATTTCAGATCTGCCCCTGAAAGCTGTGTGACCTTGGGCACATTATTTAATCTCTCTGAACTTCTAGTGTCCTCATCTGGAAAATGGGGAAAGCGATTTCTTACATTTTCCTCCCTCATGGAGTTCTTGTGAAGATCAAATGAAACAATGGTGTAAAAAGGGAGCCCAGTGCTAGTACCTAGTAAGCACTCCATAAATACTAGCCTTGTTGTTTTTATTTTCTTCCCTACCGCTACCTACTCTGCTACTACATTGATCGCCTCTCACAGGCTTGCCATGTCAATATCTCTGCAATTATTTATCAAGTGTCTACTATGTGTTACAAGGTTTAAAAGTTTGCTCCCTCCACATCTCCTGAATCAGGTTGAGCACTGAGTGCTGGGCTTTGCATTGGCACACACGGCCAAAGGAACAAATGGAATCATTCTCCCTGGAGATCTTCATGCTCCCACCAAAAACCACCTGGTTGGGATGGGTTGGATATAGCTCTTGAAGAGTCGAGCAAACTGTCCAGGCAATAAAAAATATATGCCTACAAATTCAAAAACCCTCGACCCACAGTGCCAATAAACTAGCCCAGTTAATAGTCCATTGGAATTAGGTACATGAAGAAGCTTAAAACTTTTCAGCCATTACAAGAAATACCATCATGTTTTGAAGTCAGGGGAAACCAACGGAGGCCATAACCAAGTGAAATTACAAAGAAAATGTGAAAGTTGTCTTTTCCTTAGATCTTTGTACTCTCTTATCTTGGCCAAGCCAGAATAGTTACTTAAAATATTGGAAACAGCTTGTTGAGAAAGAAATGTTGCATCTTCTTTGCCTGCAGAAAAGCATGTACACACTTGCAGGCTTTGGTGTGTTCTTAGAGAGGCTTCAAGGAATTGTGCAAGCAGGGTATGTTCTAGCAGATTACGGGTTCTTTGTGTTTCATGTTTCATGGCTGCCAGCAGCTGGCATCTTTCAGAAATCACATGAAAAGTGGGCAGAGCTCCTTGTGCAAACTTCTGAGCCAAAGGTTAAGGAGACTTTGTGTGTAACTCTTAATCTTGTTGGGAAATTTTAGGGTGAAAAATATAATTATGCCTGAAATGCCAACAACCAAGGCCAAAGGAATGTCTCCTCTTTGGAGGGTTCTTTGTTGATTAGATTAAAAACTAAGCTCTTGTGTTCCTGCCTACAAATTATTCAGATTATTTGAAAAGAAATGAAAGAAGACACTGGGAGGGAAAACTGTTGCATACTATGCTATGTAGCACTTAACTAATGCTCACCCGTTTAGCAGTTAGTTCAGTAAATATTTATTGAGTACCTGCTATGCGCAACTCAACAGAAGCTAAATATTCAAGTTCCTGCTCTCCTTGAGTAGTTTTACTCAAGTTAGGTGTATTCTTAATCATCTCTCAGTGTAAGGTTCTGGTCATAAGAAGAATTAAAAGACTCTAGAGGTTAGCACAGGGCAACTTTATATTGTATAATCTATAATTGCCATCAATTCTGTATAGATATAGATTAGCATGGGCAATTCAACAGGCTGGCCTTAAGAGCTGTGTGGTGTGGCCTGAACACCAGGCCTAGCAGTCAAGAGGGGCAACACACAAAGACACTAAAAAGAAGATAGGAAAGTGATACTACGACATTGGAATGAGGTGTTGTCATCAGCCAGCAGACCCCAGTGGAGTCCTGTGAGCCTTGTAGCCCTGGAATCTAAGTAATGACGATGAGCATAGCTTGTCCTGGAGTGGAGCACAACCATTAAGGAAGGCCTTCTTTGTCCATGTGTAACTCTATTTAGTCTTTCTCTGTCCCACCATGTAGGTCTTAGGTTGCCCCATTTTACAGAGGAGAGGCTAAATTACATCTTGGTCACACAACTTAGAGGTGGAAGAACCCAGGCTGTGTAACCCAGTTGTCATTCCCCATCACATTCTGTGTTCTTTCTTCAGTATCATGTGGCCACTGCTAGCCATCCGATATAGCAAGGGGTTATTCAGACCCAGCTCCTTAAACCACATACCAAAGTCCCTCCCCAGATGAGTTTATGAGTCAGCTAACTCATGGTTGGGAAATCAAATAGTGATATATATATACATATATATACACACAATTTATTATGCATTATATATCTTAAATGTATACATTATTACAATACATGTTGTATATTGTATGTTAAACACTGTGTTAGTTTCCCAGGCTAATCCACAAAAGCCTATGTCATGTTGCTAAAATTTCTATGCTTGTGGAGAGGGCTGGGGAGGATAATGGAAGATAATATAATAGCTAAAACAGAATAAGAAAAACAAGATCGAATGAAAACTTAACAGCATTGATTGATCTTGAGGCCACATACTTCAGGAGAAGTGGCCTTGTTTAAAAAGGACAAGGAAAGACAGTGCTCATCTTAGGATGTTGTTTTGAGAATTAAATCCGTTAAACCATGTAAACCATCTAGCACATTGTAAAAGTGATGTAAATGCTAGTTGCGTAGATAAATGGAGAACTTTAAAATATTTCAAAGGGAATTCCCGAACACTTTTAAAGTGAAACCTTTGGAGAGTGATCACCTAAATTATTTATACTTAATTTCACTTTAAAACAAGAGTTTCCTTCTACATTGCACCTGGCTATTTGTGCACATGCTAAGTGCCTGAGTCTGCCATTCATCATCCTGAGACTGCCTGCTGCAGCTAAGATTGCCAGCTAGTGCAGCTGAGAAGCAGCTATGGAAGCCCCACAGTCAGATGCTTACCTTCCAGTTTTGGAAATAATAAGGGTGCCTCTCCTAAGCAATTACACCGTGCCCCACACTTCACTTAGTGCCTGGCCATACACTAACTCACTTTGCCCCCTAACAAACCCAGGAGGCATGTGCTATTATTAGTTACATGTTAAAAATAAGAAAACTGGACCCTAGAGAGTTTATGAAAGTTGCCACAAGTTGCGGAACCAGTGAGTGATGGAGCTGGAATTTAGAAGTGGGCAGTTTGCTCCTGGAGAACACGCACTATGCCAGGATTTCTCAGCTTCAGCACTATTGAATCTAGGGCTAGATAATTCTTTGTCTTGCATCCTGTCTATTGTAAGATATTTAGCAGCATCCCTGGCCTCTACCTACTGGATGCCAGTAGCTTCCCTGCCACTCCACCCCCAGACCCTAGTTGTGACAACCAAAAATGATTCCAGAGATTGCTGAATGTACCCTGGGGGTCAAAATGGCCCCTGGTTGGTTGGGAACCACTGCTTTACCCCCAGATATCATCCCTGGATTTGAACATTATCAAAGTTTGACCCGCAGACTGAAAGAATCTCACAGACTTTACTGCCTGAAAGTTACCTTTGACACTACTCAGAGGAAGCAGAGCTTTCTTACAGAGGGAGGGAAGGGAAGTGAACATTGAAAATATCCGTGTGTGTATTAGGACATGGAAGAGGGGACCAACAGTCAAGGTGTGCATGGCAGGTGGAGGTACAGAGGGAGGAAATGGTGATTTGGAAAGGATGACATACTTGCCACTGAAAACCCAGCAAATCTGAACTCGCGGGGCTCCTGCACAATGATTGAGAGCTCCTGCTGGAGTCAACAGCCCTGATTCAAATTCTTGCTCCACCACTGATGAGCTCTGTGACCTTGGGTCAGTGATTTAATCTGAGTGCCAGTTTCCTCCCCTATAAAACCTAAGTAATGTTTGTTTCTACCTCATGGTGGTGTTGTGAGCCCCTTACAGGTGCTACAAGAGAAGGGGCTTCATAGATGCTAATCAGTTGTCCTGGCCACCCCACCTAAGGCTGTGATGTTTAAGGGATAATACGACAGGGTCTGGACTCAGACTGCCCAAGTCTAAATCCAGCTTGGCCACATGTTAGCTGTGTGATCTTGACTGAGTAGCTCAGCCTCTATGAGCCTCAAAGCCCTCATTTCTAGTGCCTACCTTGCAGAGTCCATATATGGAAGCTATGAGATGATGCAGTGAACCCTTGCCCAGTTCTGGAGCCCTGCAAACTCTCATCAGCATTAGCACCATGATGACACTTCCCACCTTATGATTTGTCTTTCCTTTCTAGGGCTGCCATAGCAAGGTGCTGCAGGCTTTGTTCAAGGTGTAGGCAGGTCCTTCTGAGGCTATGAGGGACAATCTATTCCATGCCTCTCCTCTAGTTTCTAGTGGTTTGGTGGCAATCTCTGGTGTTCCTTGGCTTGCAGATGTATCATTGTGATCTCTATCTTCATTTTCTCCCGGCGTTCTCCTTGGGTGCATGTGTCTCCTTGTGTCCAAATTTCCCCTTCTTAGAAGGACAACAGTCACCTAGGATCAGGGTCCAGGATGACATCATCTTAACAAATGATATCTGCAATGACCCTATTTTCAAGTAAGGTCACATTCTCAAGTACTAGGGATTAGGATATCAACACATGAATTCTGAGGGGGACACAATTCAATCCATAACAAGATTCTATGAATCTTCTAAAGGTTTCTTCCAGCCCTGAAATTCCATGAGGAATGGCTAAGATCTGAGTAGCTTGTGGCAACCAAATAATGGAACCCTGAGAACAGTGGAAAGAGCACTGTTTGAAGAGTCAGGAAATGTGCTACTTGAGGAAAGTGTCTTGATTTTTTTTTTGACTTTTAAAATCAATTTACTTGATTATATGTCTTCTCTGTCCTGTGGGGCTGACGACAGCTACTTTCTACACCTTCACCGCGCACCCTCTTCCCAAAATTATTCTGCAGACTGCAGAAGAATGTGGCTGTAAAGACACCTTGAAGCTTTCAAGGCTCTGTCTCTGTGTGTTATTATTATCCCCATTATTTATAGGGAATAAGGCGAAATGTTGACTCCCGCGTGGGGATTCAGTGTCTGTTAACAAGGCCTCATTTCTCCATCACTGCTTGCCTCTCCCCATCAAACGCAGACCTACTGCTAAAGTTTTCAAAAGCTCCCTGCGTTGCGAGATTTGAGCAAACTTGATCTTCCAGGTTAAACTTAAATATTGTTTCCATTTTGAAGCCTGTCATGTGGGTGTACCACAAAAGCGTTTGGTTTCCACCCCACCCCGCCTGAAGCTCTGGGCCGCAGTATATAGGCAGTAACAGAATACTAGGAAGAAAGAGCCTGAAATGGATCCTTGGCTCTCAGCCTGTACAGAGACAAAGCAGGATGTAAGCAAAACCATTACTTCTACCTCCTGATCAAAGGCGAGATGGTAACCCCGCCCCTCCTCCCCACCACCCAGCAAGCAATTAACACAGCCTGGCGTCTCCTCTGCAGTGATGGCGGTTCATGAGCTCGGACTCACGAGTGGTTGAAAGTGGGGGTGCCTTCTGTGCCCAGATTGAAAAATGTGCGCATTTGCGAACAGAATACATGACGAAATGGGGAAACACAAAACCAAGCTTGTTGACAGCTTACTCTCTTCATCTACATTTGATGCAGAGTGAGATCAGAATTTGCCAGTGGAACTTAGAAGGTTTGTATCACAGGAATTAAGTAGACTCAAGTTGATTTTGCAACCACCTATAAACTTGTTAAATGCAGATTCTGATTCCATTAGGTCTGCGTGGAGCCTGAGATTTTATGTTTCTAACAGACTCCCAGGTAGGGTTATCAAATTTAGAGGTGGAAAAAATAAAATAAAAGAAAGACTTGACATCCAGTAAAATTTGAATTTCCTATATTTTATCTGGCAACCCTTCTCCCAGGCAATGTTAATGCTGCTGGTGTGTGGACCACCCTTTGAGTGGCAAAGATGTACATCCCAAAGACATAAAAATCTGATGAAAGTATAAGGCTGAGTTAGTGGATGAGCATCTGGTACAATTTAGAAACAAGCGCATGGTTTACAGGATAGTCGCGCTGCAAAATGTGACTTGGCTATAGGCAGAAACAAACCAATAGCATCAAAGAGTGTACGTACATCATTAGAAACAGGGTTCCTTGCATTCCTAGGCTTAGAGTCCTGGCGGACAGTGTGGTACTCATGTTTGCTTTGTAGATTTATTTTATTAGCCACTTAGTTAATATTGGTAAATCCAAAGTAAATTTAGAACTATAAAAATAAAAAAGGTTTTTTTTAAAGAGCTAACAACAATGCAAAGTTTAATGTTGAGGGCCTTGAGGATGACATTTTGCCACATGCTGCCTCCCTTTCCAACTCACCCTCCAAAAGGCCACTGTAACTCCTGCAGCTCAACCCTGATAGGTACTCTGCAGATGAGGTGGGGGCTGGGGCATAGGTTTACAATGACATTTGACATGCAAACCCAACGGTCTGTTTCTTTGAAGCTAAAAGAACTGATTCCAGCTCCTTTGAGGATACTGGGCCACCAGAGTGGCCACTTACAGATTGCCAGAAAGTTGCCACTGAAAGGGAGCTTAGCCATCATTGATTCTAGCCTTACTTCCACTGATGAAGGGGCAGGCTGCAGACAGCAAGTTCCTCCTCCTCTGAGCCCCTTTCTCCTCTACTGGCTACTCTGGCAGGTACACTGGAAAAGCTTTATTCCAGGGGCTGTGTAGGGTTAGGACTTGGTTTTTAAGATCTGGTTTTGGGGAATTTTTTTGTTTGGTTCTGATTGAAGGTAAAGAAAGATTGTCTAATTCCAAATCTTACTTGCCTGTGTTCTGTAATGACAACCATCTCCCTTCCGTTCATCCATTCTTGAGAGTGGGTTAAATCTTATATATATGTCTCTTGTGATTTTAGTAGGCTTGATTTATTTAATCAAAGGCAGATACCAGACTTTTCCCAAATTTAATAGTGCCATTTGTTTTATTCTTCAAGTATTTATTGAGCACCTTCTATGTGCCAGGTCTGTGGAAGGTCACAGCCATCCAGAAACTAGAAGATAAATAGCCCTCTCTCATTCAGCATGTCTCATCAGGACTTGGCTCTGCTGTAGCAATGAATAAGCATGGAATTTTAAGCTGAAATGCTCAGAAGTTAGTCATTTTAGCTGTTTGGCCGGCCTTAATTTCTAAAACATCAAATAACATCATATTTCAAGTCCCATTGATAGATAGCCTATATGCCCCTACCCTTAGTGATATGTCTAGCATGGTATTTTTCACCCAATTCTTTTAAAAATCTACATTCATGACTCAATTCTCATTGTCAAATATTTAAGCTATATTGAAGTAGACAACTTAAAACCTCAATGTCTCCTTCACTCTGTCCCCCAACTCTACACTTCTCCCCAGAAGCAAAAGACCCCAATTAATTGGTAGATATGTCCTTTGTCTGCATTTGCAAATAATGTACATTTACATAATTCATTTAACACAAATTAGATTATATTATTCAGTTTCTTCTGTGATTTGCATTTTTCACTTACTAGTATGTCTTGGTAAACTTTTCATTTTAATATATATAGACCTACCTTATTTTTCTAATAGCGACAGAAGTATTTCATGGAATTCCCCTGCCAAGGTTTATTTTAGCCACTCACAGTTAATAGGCATTTAGATAGTTTGCATGTTTTGCTGTCACAAACAAGACTGCAATAAATAATTTTGTGTATATGTCTTTGGGCATATGTGCAAGTATTTCTGTAGAATAGAGACCCAGAATTTTAATGTTCTACATGAAATAAATCTGATAAGCTGATGAGAACAGGATTTGTTGCCAATTGGCAAATACATTCCAATCTGAGTCTTGAGTTTCCCAGCCCACTCTGTCCTGTTTGTATTAATGCAGGATTGCCCCCAGGAGTCCTCCCTGTTCAGACCCTGCTGACTGACAATTTGGAATCTGGAGTTGAGCTTCATATATAAAAACCTAGATTTGCAATATTTAAACACTGAAATACCTTAAAATGGTATGGACTTTATTAAATAGAAAGTGAAAAAGGGAAAAACTAAGGGAATTTCCCTGTTAAATGAATGGAAAACTCCATATTTAACAGAGCACTAGTCTCCCAGGAAAGGAGGTGGGCCCATTGTTTTTTTTGTTTTGTTTTGTTTTTTTGTTTTGAAAATAACCTTTTCACATTTTTCTTCCCAGCTAAGCCAACTCCCCAAATAGCCCAAACTAAATACCTAATGAGTGTGCTGTATTGAGATGTGTTTTGTTTCAGATTTTAAAATGCAGCAAATAAGATGTAATAGGCAGAATCTAAAGATGTCTTTCCAAGACGCCCATGCTTCATTCAAACACTAACCAGGTACTGGACGAAGGGACTTTGCAGCTTATCTTAAAATAGGGAGAGTATCCTGGATTATGTAAACGGACCCAATGTCATGACATTAGCCCTTAAAAGTGGAGAAAGAAAGTGGAAGAGTCAGAGTGGTGCAATGGAAGAGGGAAGGGGAGAGATTAGGAAGAAAAGGCAAAATGATCCCAAGGGGGAGGAGAGGCTGTGATAAAAGGGAAGGGGCTATGAGCCAGGGATTGCAGGTGGCCTCTAGAAGCTGAGAATGATGCTCAGCCAACTGCCAGCAAGTAAGGTCCCACAACCAGACGGAGCTGAATTCTGCCAGTGACCTGAATGAGCTGGGAAGTAAATTCAGCCTCAGAACTGCAAAAAAGATTGCAGCCCTGTTGACACCTGGTGATTTTGGCCTCATGAAACCCAGAGCGAGAACGAACTGAACCATGCTGTGCCAAAGTTCTGACCTACAGAACTGTGAGATAATAAATAGATATTTTTTAAAGTCAATAAGTGTGTGGTGATGTGTTAGGATAGCAGTAGAAAACGAATGCACAGATGGGTTGAACCAACATCAGTGTGTAAGACTTGGCCCACAGGGCAAGCTGGTGCATTTTTTACTTGCTAGCATCTGGAGCAGGGTAAGGGCCCAATGTTATACTATGAAGAAAAGCAGCTTGCATTTTCTAGGTGCTTACCTCATTTTAGGTGCTGTACATGGTACTTTACGTGCACTTCTTACCTTGTTCTTCACAGCAGCCCTACAAGGATTTATGCTTTTATTATTATTATCATCCCTATTTTAAAGGTAAGGGACCTGACTGAGGCTCACAGGGGTTAGCTACCTGGCCAGGTGTCACATGGCTTATTAATGGCAGGGCTGGGACTCAAACCCATGTCTGTGGGACATCATGCCCAAGTCTGTGCACGTAAGTGCTATATTTCACAGTGCACCACGACCCCAATTAAATATGAAGCTAATATGTTTCCATATACAAAATTGCTGATACCGAAACTCCTGCTAGCCCCTCACAACTAAGAATGCCTTTCATCACATAAAGCCCTTTAACCTTGTTTTAATGCCCTTGGAATACTACACCACTAGGTGCTGAGCAAGGAGGAAAAAAATCAAAGTTGGATGGTCAAGGAAATAGGAGACGCCCACCCCACCCCTGCCCTACCCCCCAGGTTCTGCAAGCCAAAGCTCAGAGCACACTCTTGTATTTCTCTTCAAATCCTTGGGGGTCTCGCTTACTCTAGATTGTGTCAAAGATTGTGCCCCCTTCTCTGCACCAGGCACTCAATTCCAGGGGTGGAAGTTGTGATGGAGACATTTTTATACCTGCGGCATAAAGATCAGGAGCCAAAAGGAATATCAGGTGGAACAAATGCTATCGCTGACATTTTATCTGGAGGTGGGGGTGCAGGTTGATGTGCCAATTTGCTCTCAGTTGCACGTACAGAAATTGTGACCTCAAATTCAGCCAATGGAAAGTCTGAGTATGAACATTCACATTGTTCAGACATTTAACAAATATGAACTGAGCTTCCATAATGTGATGGGGTTTGCATGAGAAGTTAATGATACAGTAATGAATAAGGTGAGTTCCCTACTCATAGATCTTCCAGGCTCCATTATTCCAATATTATTCCAGGCTAATGAAGGAAGCACAGATAAGCAAGCAATTGCAGGATAGTATAATAAGTGCTGTCGTGGAGGAGGCACTAGATGCCTAGAGTACATGTGGGAGAGATGCCAAACCCAGATTCAGAAGCCAGAAATAGTGACCCTTGAGCTGCGGCCTCAAGGATAAGTAGGAGTTGGCCAGGTACAGAGGTGGCAGAGGAGAATAGCCCAGCCCCAGGGAATGTCATGATGTAGATCTGATCTGGGAGCCTACCTATGTCCATAAATACATCTGGAGTATAGGAGGCAAACAGGCTATCGGTTGAGAGTGAGATCAGAAAGCCTTTCTACTAGTTTTTTGAAGAGATAGAACTTAATTATAAGGGGACTTGGAAACCATTGAAAGAAAAGGCTAAGCAGTGGCATGAATGGATGTAGGTGCTTTAGAAGGATCCCTCTGGTGGAAGAGCCAAGAATTGATGGAGGGGAGTGAGTGGAGCACAGAGACTATTGGGACCCGAGAGAGGTGGTGGGGGTAGAAAGGAACGGTGGGGAAAAGCAGCTGGATGCCAGAGCTATCTGAGGAGGAGGGGCCATGGGGTTTGTTCATCGGGTGGAGGGAGAAAAGGGAGCCCAGGATGACAGCCAGGGTTGATTTGGCCAAATCATCATCCAAATATTATTCTGGGCTGACAGACCCAAGTTGCAGTCAGCAGAGGCAACATGGGCTTATAATTTGCCATTTGTGAATGTCCTGAGGAGTGGAGAATCAGCTAGGAAGCAAATCTTCCTTCTGCTGCATGAGACAGCCAAAAAAGCACCTCTGAGGATAGGCATCTTGGGGATTTCAGAGCAGGTAACGCCTTTTGGTTGTTTTGAATATGCTGACAGAGGAACAAAAGCTTTCAGGAAAACAAAGCCCAACCCCTTAATGAAACAGGAAAGGATATACAGTTTCAAATGCTTGCTTTCCTTGCTTTCTGAGAAGAAAGATGCCTTGCCTGTTGAAGGTGGCAGATACAGGTTGCTCTGTGGGCCTCGGGAAGGGTCACTGCAGCTGTCACCTGCCCACCCACGTGTCCTGAGGCACTGTGACATCTTGACAGGTGTCCTGACTCTTGGCCTTGACATGTCCTGTCAGGCCTGCCTGTCAGCTGGGACTGGGCTTGGGGAAGAGCCTGCGGGCCTGGGGCCTGGTAGCACTTGCTTAGTTAAACATCTGTGGCTGCTATTGCCCTGTCACAGGCTGGCAAGTCAGAACTACTCAGATTCACTTGCACAGCGACAGTCCTTCAGTCTTCTGATTATGTGGCTCTGCAGCAGGGAGAGGGAGATATTCATGAGCAAGTGTGCAAAATGCATTTAATGCCTACCAGTGGTGTACAGCCATCCATTGCTTCAGTCTGCCCAGTGTCTGTCTCCCTGTCTTTTGATACGAAGGGCCAGAGTTTCTCTGGGGAATTCCTTTCAGTTTCTGCAGTTCTGGGACAGTTACTCTTCACCCAGTACTATGTCAATATGGCACATGACTCAAGCCAGCCAGAGTTCACTTTCCCTAGACTTAATCACTCAGAGGGAGCTATCCCTTAAGCCACTGAACTAAGATTGGTTCAGAAATGGGCACATGATCAAACTAGACCAATGAGTCTCAGTTCTGAGATTTCGAGTTAAGACCGCTTGGAAAAATAACTGTTTATGGAAGTAGAAGCTGGAGTGATGAAATTTGGGGTACCAGGGGCAACAGTACCATAGTTAGAAGAGAACCCTACCTGAAAATGAAGTCAGAAAGGAAAGGAAAGTAGACAAGAATGATGGAGAGAGAGGCAGAGAGATCCCTGAAGACATCATTTAAGATCCCAAATTCACCTGTGCCCAAAGCCAGATTAGTCCTGAATGATTTAGTTACAAGAACCAATAAGTGCCTTTTCCCATAAGCCAGTTTGGGGCCAGATGAATAGAAATTGCATCCCTTATTGAGTCCTGGCTCAAGTCAATTTAGCAAGCATTTGTTAAGATCCACGGCGGGAGCTATACCTCAGAACTCTAGGGAGCACAGGAGGCATGCTACAATCACAGCCATTGCCAGTATTGTTATTATTCTATTTATTAGACATTTCCCCAGCTTTCAGACACTCCTCAGCACTTTACACACATAATTTCATTTGACCCTTTGAGCACATCTTTTAATTAAAAATAATTATCTACACTTTACAGGGAAAGAAACCTAGCCCAGAGAAGTTAAGATATACATCCAGGGGTGGGTGCAGTGGCTTATACCTATAATCCCAACACTTTGGGAGGCCAAGGTGGGAGGATTGCTTGAGCCTAGGAGTTCAAGAACACCCTGGAAAACATGGCAAAAATCCTGTCTCTATTTAAAAAAAAAATACAAAAATTATCCGGGCATGGTGGTGTGTGCCTGTAGTCCCAGCTACTCAGGAGGCTGAGGTGGGAGAATTACGTGAGTCCAGGAGGCAGAGATTCCAGTGAGTTGAGATCATGCCACTGCATTCCAGCCTAGGCAACAGAGTGAGACCCTGTCTCAAAAAAGAAAGAAAGAAATATGTCTAATATAGTAATAATAGTGACACAGGATGTGAGTTATTGTCTATAATGGCCCCAGAATCTATGTTCTCACCACCCTGATTTCTTGCCTGCTTTTTCTGAGGCAGCTTACACTCTGGTCAGGGAGACTTAAAGGGAACACACTGGCAGGCAAAAGAGGTTACTTCCTTCCATCTCAAGGACTTGGAAGGAAGGGAAATAAGACTGTACACCCATGAAAGCAAAATGGAATAGATCGGAGTAGAGATTTGCCAAGTTGCCTTATAGAGCCAGGACGGCTTCTAGCCAGCTAGGCTAGATCTAGCTGCCTGAATGTACTGGCAGCAAAAAACAAAACAAAACAAGGGTGTGTCAGGAGAGGCATCAGCCAAACATGGAGGCAAAAGCGGGGGAGTGAAAGAGGAGGATCTTGGGGGTGCACTTCATAGCACTATCCAGGAGATGGGTGTCATAGCCACGGAACTTCCCAATGGCCAGGCCATCTCTAGGGGGAGATGAGAGGGGAGGTGGGGCCAGGAATCCAGTAGTTACTCTTTCCATCAAAGCCACTATCCTGCTGTGGAATAGTTCCCTGGGGCCTCTGTGCCATATCTGTGCCATTTTTCAGTAGAATCCAAGAATCTAGATTTCTTTATGATAGCAACTTATTGGAATTATTTTAAACACTCTGCAGGCCCAACAACCACCCCAAGTGCAAGAAACAATCTTGGGGCTCCTCTAATTTGTGATCCATAACAAGGGCTGGGCAGGAATAGGGTAGGAGTTTTCTGAGTTTGGGTTCCTGATGCCCTTGCATGACTACTTCAGCCAACATCCCTAGTTTTGAGGATGCCATTCTTCTCTTCATTGTGACCCCTCCTACTCTCTTTTTAAGTTATTCCTAGACCTCTTCTTGCCTAGAGGCTGTGTCTATGGGAAGGGGACTGTGCTTGCCACAGTTGGACATTCCAGGTTCTGCAGTGATAGTTTCATATCACTGTAAATTCAGCTGGCCTTTGGAGTCTAATCGGTTTCCCCTGTGACTTCCTACAAGAAGAGACTGGGGTAGTCAGAAGCTAATGAACCTTTTGGTCTATACATTTTTCAGAGTTCTCCTTATAAAATAATCACAAGGTCTCTAATTTGCAATGCTAAGGAGACAGGAGCCGGCTACTTTGGAAGCTGCCCTTTTGGAGATGTACTTCTTCTTCTGTGGCCTAACAAGGAAGGTTTCAGAGCCTCCCAGACTCAAGGCCAGGCCTGGGTGATGGCATAGCAACCATGTAAAGTGCATTCTCCACCAGGAGTAGTGGCTCATGCCTGTTAATCCCAATGCCTTGCGAGGCCAAGGTGGGAGGATCACTTGGGCCAGGAGTTGAAGACTAGTCTGGGCAACATAGTGTGACCCCCATCTCTACAAAAAAATAAAAAGTAAAAACAAAACAAAACAAAATAGCTGGAAGTGGGAATGTACACCTGTAGTCCGAGCTACTCAGAAGGCAAAGGCAGTGAGTCAGGAAGATCACTTGAGACCAGGAGTTCAAGGCTGCATGAGCTATGATTGCACCACTGCATTCCAGCATGGGTGACAGAGTAAGACTTTGTCTTCTAAAAAAAAAATTCCTTTAAATCAAAATTCAAATAAATAAATAAATAAATAAGTACCTTCTCCCATGGATATTCCTGTGCCCTGGATGAGAAGGGCCAAGCAGCTTTGCAGACAGAAAGAACACCACAAATTTAAACTGGAGTCCCAGCTTCATTACTAGCTAAGTGGATAAGTTTTCCAACTCTTTAAGGTTCAATTTCCTCAGATAAAATGTGAAGATAATAATAGTATCTGCCTCACAGAGTGGCTATGAAGACTAAAATGGAAAAGAAAAGAATGCAAACGGTTTAGCAGGGTACCTGACATGGTTGCATTCATTAGCTATTAGTGACTCTTCTTTCTGATATATTTGCATCCTGGGCTGACATCTCTGTCCACATACTTTTCTATGTATGATCCAGGCCTGAGTGTTCCATACAGTGACTCAGGTCCTCAGGAAGGCAGGGAGTCTTGGAGAAAAAAGGCACCTGGCCTTATAGGTAGCCTGGGTGACCCAGCAACTATCCATAGAGTCCAGTCTGGAAATGTCAGTGAGGGAAATGGGCCAGGGAGGCTTGGTTAAAGGGGCATCAGAAGTCAGCTTCAACCCCACATGCCATAAGGGAATGCAAGCTCAGTATAGCCATATCTGTGCCGTTTTTCAATAGAATCCAAGAATCTAGATTTCTTTATGATAGCAACTTATTGGAATTATTTTAAACACTCTGCAGGCCCAACCACCACCCCAAGTGCAAGAAACAATCTTGGGGCTCCTCTAATTTGTGATCCATAACAAGGGCTGGGCAGGAATAGGGTAGGAGTTTTCTGAGTTTGGGTTCCTGGAAGCAGATTCTGTGACAAGGATGTAGTACAAGCTATCCTTGGGGGATGTGTTCCCAGGAAGCATCAATAAGGCAAGGGGAAGGCAAGCCAATAAAGGGGGAGTTGTCAAGCCGCCACTGTGGGCAACAGGTGACTGCAGCTTAGTCCTGCTGTGGAATGCTGGAGGCTGGTGTGGAACCGGAGTCATCCCACTTTAGGGGTGAGGGAGCTGTGATATGTGTGTCCTCATTCCTGATGGTCATCAGCTGAGGGCTGCTCCCAGGGGCATCAATACCCTCACACTCCTCACCTGCTACAAGCCTGTGTAAGGTGAGCCTTAGAGGCCAGGGAAGCCCTCAGGCAAAGCCATGCAAGAATAGGCAGTTAGAGGTTGAGCTGCATACACTGAAATGGTGGAGCCCAGCAGGCCATGGAAGGGGCACCCATGGTGTCAATGGGAGACAGGCAGAGGGAGGAAGCAGGTCAGCACCACCCACTGCATTAATAAATGTTCAAAGCATCCATCTAACCTGGCAATTAAGGGTGGATGGCAAAGGTCCTCATACTGGCTCCATCTGTCCTGTCAGAGGAGGCTTCCAACACATGCCTCTGGTCTCCTTCTCGTGCCAAAGCAGGAGTTGAGACTGGAAAGAGATGTGAGCTCCTTGCAGGAATGCCTGCTGGCCACGCTTGCCTCTAGAGGCTCTGCCTGTCAATTACAGAAAGATCTGCTAGACTCCATTCTCCTCTATTATCTTCCACCGCAGTCTCCAGTGGCAACTCTGCAACCGTTTTCTGCAGAATGGTTTAAATTGTTTTATATCTTCTTAGCTGCCAAGTACAATGTCATAAGCAATAAATAAATAAATTGTTGGCCTATATGGAAAGCATATTTTGTCCAGATGCATCCTTGAAACTTCAGCTCTGAAACAAGAAAGTCAGACTGGAAACCACATCCTCAAAGCTCGGGAGAAGTAGGCTCATACGGAAAAGCCATTGATTGGCAGGTGCTACCACCCAGCACTGGATTTGTGTCCTGCTGATTGGCCAGACAGTGCACCTTCGGAAATGCTCAGCACATGAGGTGATATAGTTTGCTGGTGTTCATGCCTAGCATGGGTGGCCCTGCTGGACAGCCTGGAATGAAAGAGGAATCAAGTTTGGAGGATGACTTAGCTGAGGAGCTGAGACCTGTGTGTTTCATTTGACCTCCTCTTTACCAGCTGGGTTGGGGCAAGCCTCCCTCATCAAGAATGCTGAGTTCAGCATCCTTTTCTGGGTTGCAAACTGTTTTCCCAGTTATCTTGGCCTTCCTGGATGCAAAGGGCAAGGGCATGACAATATGTAACTAGGAATGAGGAGGAAGAGGAGGGAGAACTAGATGGCTCAAAATCAGCTGGGCATGGTTTAGCTGGCTTAGCCAGCCTGGAGATGGAGTGGGCATTCCAAGAAAGAGCTGGGGCCAGCAGGTAGATGATCTGAGGAACAAATATGGCCTTGATGGCAGTAATCACCACGGAGAGTTCACCAATGGTGACTTGGACTGCCTGGGACAGCCGGCTGGGAACACTTTTAAATGTCATTTTATCACTTTTAAATTAAAAATACATATGCATAAAAAGTTAAACAGTCTAGAAGATGCATATAGTGAAAACTGAAAGTCCCTCCTGCGACATCCCCACATCTATGCACTCTGTCATCCCAGAGATTCTTCCAGGCTTATACACACACACACACACACACACACACACACACACTTTTACCAGGATTGAGATTGTACTACACAAATTATTCCACAACTCCCTGTTTTGCACTTTGTGTATTGTGGACATCTTTCCACATCAGTCTAATCTGTCATTGCTTTGTGGTGCTCTTTTGATAGATTATAATGCTTTGTTAAAATTTTTGAGGTGACTTCTCAGATTGCTTTCCAAATTGCCAGCCTATGGTGAGCAACTGAAAGTGTTCGCAGCTGATGCTGTGATCTCTATTCCGAGTAAGAGTAATCTTTTATTATCTTACCTGTTGAATGCAATAGAATTAAAGTGAACTATGGAAACATTCATGAAAAAAGTGATTACAGAAATGATTTTGAATATGCACTTACACACACATGTAAAATATGTATGTATAGTGTAATGAAATTCAAGAGAGATATTGGGCTGTCTGAATAAAACTAAAGATGTCACTTCTATACCTGAGTTATTTTTCTTGAATGAATTCCTCACCTACCACCAAGATTTAGCATGAGGCTTGTGTGTGTCCCTTGATTGGCAGCCCAACTTGGTAGATAAGTGTGAGACTTCTGAAAGATGCTATATAGATGGTTAAGAATAATCTAAGCCATGAGCTCAGACACCAATTCTGATACTTTTCAGTACACAGTGTGTGTATGTCTGTGCCTCAGTTTCTACATTTCTCAAAATAGAACAATAACATGCACTGGCTTTTGGGTTTTTTTTGTTGTTTTTTATGTTTTTTTGTTTTTGTTTTTTTTTTTTTTGAGATGGAATCTTGCATTGTCACCCGGGCTGGAGTGCAATGGTGTGATTTTGGCTCACTTCAACCTCTGCCTCCTGGGTTCAAACGATTCTCCTGCCTCAGCCTCCTGAGTAGCTGGGATTACAGGCACCCACCATCACGCCCAGCTGATTTTTTATATTTTCAGTAGAGATGGGGTTTCACTATGTTGGCCAGGTTGGTCTCGAACTCCTGACCTTGAGATCCACCCGCCTCAGCCTCCCAAAGTGCTGGGATTACAGACGTGAGCCACCGCACCCAGCCAACATGCACTTCTTTGGGTGGTTGACAGGAGCAAAAGAGAGAATGCATATGAAGCCTTTGCCTGGCATGAAGTACCTGCTCTGCAAATAGTGGTCAGTAGAGTTAGGAAGAGGTATGTGATCACCAGTAGACAGCAGGTATCTGGTCAGGTGTGGGTGCCTCAGGGACCTGGTCTGTAAATGTCCACCTTTAAGGTGTTCACTCTCTTCTCCCAGCCAAGTAGTTGGGGGGGAAAAAGAAAATAAAATGAATGTAGACTAATTTCAAAAGTCAATAGTCAACTAAAACTGTTCTGGAATGCTTCCGGTTGTCGCAAACCATCAACTATTACAAACTAGAAACAGAATCTGCTTTCCAGTTGTAGATGATAAATAAACACAGTGCACTGCCCTTTACAACGAGCAGCTATTTTTTTAACCCATGCAGATGTGTCCTATTTACATTTAAGCTGTCACACAAATTAGCAAAGGCCCATAGAATCTGAAAAAAGGCAGGCCTCAGGCCCAGAAATGTTCACAGGAAAGGAAAATGGCTTATCCCGCTCCTCATCGCTGTGGTGGCACAGTCCTGATAGGGATTGGGAAGAACTGAAGAGCTTTTCCAGGCCAGCAGAAATGTTTGCTGACCAAGCAGGCTTTGGAGCTAATCTGCAAGGCTGGGTAAAATGAAATGCAACAGCGTTCTGAGCTGCTGGGATTTTGCCTTTTTTGCAATCTGTGAAAAACCTTGAACCTTTAACCGATATAAAAATCCCCTCATTTGGTATAAGCTTGTGTGTGGCAGAAGGAGTCTAATTAAAACACCAATCAGAGAATAATGGATGATTCCCTGTTTCTCTGAGGGTAAGATTTCATTGACAAAATACTTGTTTGACTAGACCTAGTAAACTTACTCCTTATCAAACTGCATGTATGGACTGCTAGAGGGAGAGTGTGAAAGACTGAGCCACATATTCAAAACAAGTAAGGGCTGGGTGGAACAGTCTTCAGAGGTTTTTCAATCTCTTTCATCAACTAAAGAGATAAAGGTTGGGAGAGGCAAAAGACCCAGTTCAAGATCCCCCAGCTAAAGCCTGAGACTAGAACCCAGGATGCAGGGCTTACACAAAATCAGTGTCCGCTCGATCACATGGCTTCCAGATGATGTTTCTCTTGGGGGAGGCCCATGGACAGGAAAAAGTAGACGATTTAATGTAAGTTTTAAAACTCTTATGGCTGAACTTTCCTGGAGAGCAAACAAAGCCCTGATTGTATGAGCCCAGAGAGAGTTTGGTTCTAGACGAGCAATTCCTTAATTCTCTAAGCACTGTGGAAGACCTACAGAGGGCTAGCCTTTGGCGAAGCCTGTGGACTTGCAGAATGACATGCACAGGCCCCTACCCTCAGAGCAGTGAGGGCAGAGTGGCATATAACATCCTATGAGAGGCAGGCCAGGCACAGTGGCTCACGCCTATAATCCCAGTACTTTGGGAGCCTGAGGTGGGTGGATCACATGAGGTCAGGAGTTTGTAACCAGCCTGGCCAATATGGTGAAACCCTATCTCTACTACAAATGGAAAAAAAAAAAAAAAAAAACTGCTGGGTGTGGTGGCGGATGCTGTAATCCCAGCTACTTGAGAGGCTGAGGCAGGGAGAATTGGTCAAACCTGGGAGGTAGAGGTTGCAGTGAGCCGAGATCGTGCCACTGCACTCCAGCTTGGGCGACAAAGCCAGACACTCCGTCTCAAAAAAAAAAAAAAAAAAGAAAAGAAAGAAAAAGAAAAGAAAAAAAACATCCTATGAGAGGCAGACACAAAGGCCATAGGAATACAAAAAAAGGTGGCTTTTCAATTTTGCCTAGATGATTCATAGAAGGCTTTATTTGACCTGGACATTGAAGGGGTAAGCAGGCTTTTTTTTCTGAAAGAGAATTTCTTCATTCGTTCATTTATTTGAAGTTTAATAAGCACCTACTTTTTGCCAGTCTTTGTGCCAGGTAAACAAGCAGTAAATATGAAGCAATAAACACTACTCTGCTCTCACAGATTACCTTCTCTCAGAGAGAGTCAGAAATTAAGCAGATAAATGAACAAGTAAGTCAGATGATTTTAGACAGTGATACGTACAAAGACAGAAATGAAGAGGAAGAGACCAAGAGGGGAGGAGGCTGCCTCAGATGAAATGGTTTGAAGGGCTGATGTAAGAAGGTGACCGTGGGCTGAGAAGGAACCAGCATGAAGCGGGCCAGGGTCGTGATCATCAAGTGAGATGGTGGGAGAGATGGTAGGAGATGAAACTGGAGAGATGGGTGGTATCCAGTGTGCACTGGGCCTTAAGTGAGAGTCAGTAGACTGAATGTTCTAGGAGGACTGGGGAGCCTTGGGAGCACTCTTTTTGCAGGGAACACTCTGTGAATAAGGAGGCAGAGAAGCATGACAGTCACCACAGTGGGGTGGGCATTTCGGTGGTGCATGTGGGGCTCTCTCAAATGCCAAGTAGTCAACCTGAATCCCGCCAAGCCTTTCTCTTTCCAGTCATAAATAGGTAGGACCAAAAGACAACACAATCCTCTTGTTTCACAGTGAGGAATCAGGCTTGGAGGGTTGGAGGCACACGGCCAGCAAGGGCAGTGGAAGGGCTGAGCCCAGATTCAGGACCCAGGACGCGGAGCCTTGTGCCCCTCCCTGCCGGCCTCTCTGCCTTCTGGCCCACCTGCATGTCTGGATTTAAAAATCTGTTCCCCATCAGACATTTCAGAGAGGGCTTTTACAGTTTGTTTTTAGAAGTGTGTTAAAAGGCAGTCACCTTGAATGACTTCTGCTTGACAGAAGTGTCAGCATTGTCACCACCTATTCCAAGGAGCACTGGCACATGACGGGGGTGCCCTGGCTCCATGGGGAAGTGAGGAGGAGGGCAAAGAGCTATTCACCAGAGCTAGCATTCAGTTTCAGCATAGCTCGTCACTGACTGTATGGTCTCGAGAGAGTCTCATCTTCTTCACCCTGGACCTGCACTTCTTTATGTATAAAATGCATACATTGGATTGGGACAAAGGCATTATTTTTAAAAATTATTGGCCAGGTGCAGTGGTTCACGCCTGTAATCCCAGCACTTTGGGAGGCCAAGGCAGATGGATCACGAGGTCAGGAGTTTGAAACCAGCCTGTCCAATATGGTGAAACACTATCTCTACTAGAAAATACAAAAATTAGCCAGGCGTGGTGGCATGCGCCTGTAGTCCCAGCTACTCGGGAGGCTGAGGCAGGAGAATCGCTTGAACCTGGGAGGCAGAGGTTGCAGTGAGCCAAGATTGCACCACTGCACTCCAGTTGGGCGACAGAGGGAGACTCTATCTCAAAAAAAAAAAAAAAAAAAAAAAAAAAAAAAAATTATTTCAGCATTGGATAACTTTGAAAGAATCAAGTTAAACAGATTGTCCATTGCAGGACTTCTCAGAGCCTTTGATGTGCTAATGAGCACGGTCTGACTCCTAAAGGGAAGTGAAGTTTTATGCCTGTCACAGGTGTATTTATGCATGCGGCCCTGGAATGTCTGGGGAAGGATACCTGGTAGAACTTTTGTTCCTCAGGACACTCAGGGAGCTGGTCTGGGAGATAAGCCCCAGGTTCTGAGATGGGGGATGAAAGGAAATCTTCATTCATGTCCTTGCCTGACCTTGTTCAACAACTACTGAGTGGCAAATTGTCCAGTGTGTCCGTGGTGTGTGTCCCCTCCCTGGTCCCACTTGTACCCTCTCTCTGCTGCTCCCCCTTGTCACAAAAAAGCTGTCTTCTGAGGGAGCATAACAGAAGCAGAAGCAGCATCTCACTCTGGGGTCGGCTCAGAGCTTTGTGTGTGCCAGCCCCTTAACACACCACTTCTCCTGCCTGGGGCTCAGTCCTCAGCAGCCGTGTCTCTGAACCTGGGCAAAGGGATACTCTTCTAATAGACAAATTCTGGATCTGATGGCCTTTCTCCATGGGGCTTTCTTTGCACCTTCCTCTTGGGACTTCCTTACTTTTTTAACTTTTTATCTTGTTACTCATATATGACTCCTCTGCTCGGGGACAACCATGCAGACTGGGTATCTTTCAAGTGGCCCTTGGAGGCAGCCACCGGCGAGACACATCTCTGTGGCTCCCACAGAACTGTCATCCTCATCCTAATGCCTGCTGTTTATTGAGCACTTCGCGTGTGCCAGGCAGCACGTAAAGTCCTTTATCACTGAATCATAGTGTCCTGGCAGCAGTCTTATGAGATGTGGCACTGTTAATATGTCTACTAATCAGATGAGGACACTGAAGCTCATCCAGGTTGAATAATTCCCCAAAAGTCTCACAGCTGGCATGTTGAGGGGGCTGGAAGTCCCACCCGAGTCTGTCCCCCAAGTCTGTGCATTTGATTTTAGTACTGCATTGCTCTACTAATATTTGAATGAATAATTTGGGGGAAAGGAAAGAAAGATAAAAGGAGTTGAAATTAATGAAGATAAAAGGAGTGAATGAATGAAGAAGCAAGTGAGGGAATGAATGAAAGGGAAGAATAACGCTTCCAACCTATCCCCAGCTTCAGGAAGCTCAGCGGGCCCTAGGGGAAGATGGACGTGCCTCCTTCTTATGGCCCCATCATCTCACTGTATTCCACCACCACCCCCAGCTGGGTTACAAACGGGAACTACCTTATTGCAGGGGCATGCAGCTGCCTGCCAGCAGCCACCAAGGACTCCCCCAAGTAGCCCACTTCTGCTCCACCCACCAACGCACACTCTCCACAGGGTGAGGCAGCTGCAACAGGACCACAGCCAGCTGCGCTTTCAGCTTGCTGGGTTTGTGCTGCCATCGCTGAGTTTCTTACCAAGGGAAGGGCAGCTGTTCTGGGATTGAAACATGAAGAAAGATGGGCCTAGATCAGATAAGCATCCCTTCCCAAGCAGACGTACCTCCCAATTTGCAGACCTTTGTTGTATTACTAGCAGTTAAGGAATGTTGAAATGGAGCTCTAGCCTTGATCTGAATTATAATCTCTGAAGCTATATTTAAGTCTACCTAAAGATATTTCAATTTGCTATCTCTGTCTCTCTCTCTCTCTCTCTTTTTTTAATTCTCCTTGGCTCAGAGCACACTTGTATCCCTGCAGAACACAGAAAGCCAGGGTATATTTCTTAATGTTTTACATTACAGTTGTAAGTCCTTCTTATCCTTTGATAATCATATTTTAACTTTTAGTCAGCGTATTTGTGGGTGTGCCTGTGTGTGTGTTATGTAGAAGTTCACATTTATACGAACAGCATTAGCTCATTTTATCTTCCTTTCCTTTCCCCCAAAGCTGTACTTGTAAGACTACATTCAGCAGTGGATTAATCCCCAAATAACTTAGTTCGGCTTTCACAGCTGCTGCCAAACAGCCTGTCTCCCAGGCGAGTGTAGACTTTGTAGTAGTTATAATTAACAGTTCATCGGGGGGCGGGGATTGTAGTGCAGGAAACGAAAACTGGGCAGGGGAGGTCACTAAATACTGATGAAAACTGCCAGCAGAGGAACCTACAGAGGATTTTTGTTCAAAGAGGACAGTCTGAGGAGGAAGATGGGTAACAAAAATGTGTCCTTCAGCACTTGGCCCGTGGTGAGCTAAAGAAGCAGGTGAATTGGGCAGGCTTCTTTGTGCATGGGTCTGAGAGTGGTTGTGCACCTGTGTGTGTTTGTGTGTGTGTGTGTTGGATGGAAAAAGGGAGCATATCTTTTAAGACTGTAGGTTTTTTGCTAGTAAATATTATTCAAAATCTGATTTTTCACTTATTACCTTTGTGACCTTACGTAAATTGTGTATAACTGGCCTCTGTGTGCCTCAGCGTTCCTATCTGTAAAATGGGGATTCATTTATTATTCAGGAAATATTTGTTGAATATCTAGTCTATTCCAGGCACTGTTCTAGACACCAGGGATGTAGCGATAAATAAAAAGACAAAAATCCTTGTCTACGTGGAGCTTACATTCCACTGGGGGAAAAAGCCTTACAGGGACAGTAATAATTAGGGTTAAAATAGATTGTGCATACAAAATGCCTAGCACATAATAAGATTTTTGGTGAAAAAGGAACAAATATTAGCATTATTATTCTTTAGGTTATATTTACTAAGTGACAACCCCCTAATACTCTCCCAAAAAGACAAATCATTTGGCCGGGCGCAGTGGCTCACTCCTGTAATCCCAACACTCTGGGAGGCCAACGCGGGCAGATCACGAGGTCAAGAGATGGAGACCATTCTGGCCAACACGGTAAAACCCCATCTCTACTAAAAATACAAAAATTAGTCGGGCGTGGTGGCATGTGCCTGTAGTCCCATCTATTTGGGAGGCTGAGGCAGGAGAATCACTTTAACCTGGGAGGCGGAGGTTGCAGTGACCTAAGATTGTGCCACTGCACTCCAGCCTAGCGGAAACAGAGTGAGACTCTGTCTCGAAAAAAAAAAAAAAAAAAAGACATTCATCTAAATTCCACCATGTTATTCTAGAAACAGATTTTTCCTTGGGAAGTAACACAAGAGTATAATACTTTGGAAAAAGATGCTCTGTAAATGTTTTGCCACATCAGTCAAAACAGTGTATCTTTGCACCAGACATCTTGAAGGGTAAAGATGCTTCTTGAATGGATTTTAGCAAAGGAAGATCAGCTCTCAGGTGACAGCTCAGACATGACAAACAAGAACAATGCAGAAAGGAATGCGTGAACGGGTTGGATTAAGAATTGCAGGGCAATTACTTTCTGCAAACCGATATGCAAGAAAGAAACACAGGCACACCTTGTTATCCAGAAACACAATAAGCAAAAATTCACTATTACAGAATTGCGGAATAGGCAACCCCTATGTAAAATGGACTGTTATTAAAAGGGGATGGGGCGTTGTGAAATTGGTTTGGAATGTGGGCTTCATTTTCCGCTAGAGTAGAGTTCATAGACTAATTCTCAAGGGCTTATTTAACCTACACTTGCCTGAAATGTATTATTTCCCCCTCACCAGCCACTATGTGCAACATGGCTTTTTTGGAAGAATGCACTGAAAGGGCCCTCTTCTCCTTGCACCAAGCTGGTACCAGTTTGTACTAACTGTACAGGGATTCCCCTTGGTTTTCCCTTATCCGAAAATTCATTATCCAAGGTTGATGGTTAAAAGGTAGCAGGAAAGCCAAAGTTGTCATAACACTGAAACTTTCACGAATTAATGGACCACTTATCAAATTAGCCCCACTCAGACATCCTTCCCCTTTTAACGGTGGGCCCCCCACTGTGTCGAGAGTCAACTCTATGTACATCTGTCTTTTCTGGATCATCTGGATGTTTCCAGCATCAAGAAACACAGTGAAAATAGATTGCACAACACTTGCAAAATTGAAGTAGCACATTTTTCAAAAGATGCAAGGCCTTTTCAAGCTGATGAAAGGGATTTTGGAAGCCAGGTTTGTGTCACATACAAATTCCTTAACAAATGAAGATAAGTTGTTATCAATTAAAAAGAAAAGTCAATAAGCATGATGACAGCCCAAGGGCTTCAAAGTGAGGGATTGGATGTTAGAGGCTTATGACAGGTTCTTGGGAAAGTGGCATATGTCTCAAATATTTTTTGCAGACTCTTAAAAAAATAAGGCTGTTAACAACTATACTGATGAAAGTAAAGGAGGTCATGTGATGCCCTCATACAACCTGATTGGGAAAATATGGGCCAAATAAATCAACCCATATTTTATTCTTTGTTCTTTATACAGCTGGCAAGTTGTTGAAATTACAGCCTAAAATTTATTAAAAATAATATACATCTACTCATTTCCAAAAATTTTGGTCTCATTTTTAAAGTCCCAGATCTCTTTCCCACTATTTACTATGAAATTTTGGTCCCTGTCAAAAGTGAGTACCCTCTTCCAGGTTCCAGTTTTTCTCCAGTAAGGAGAATCTTGTGTATTTAAACAGGGGAAGTTCTCATTCTAGATGACCACTGCGTAGATATGCTGAATTATGTGTAGTGAGCAATATGGAGGCAAAGCTACCCATCACTCTCACCATCTCTCTGTCTACACTGGTGATGCTTAATCTTTTCAAGGTCGTGGACTCCTTGGATGGAAAACATGGTAACAGAGGACTCTCCCCCAAGAAAATGCACAAGCATAAAGGGATTCACATATCCTCTTGATATCTATCCATGGGGATCATAGATACTAGATCATAAATATAAATAACCCCAAATCTATACCCGACTCCAAATTATATATTATTTATTCATTATATAGATCATATATACATATACACTCATACATACACTTATGCACATACATTTAAGTACCTATTAATTGTCAGATAACTTTAGACATTTTCAGCCTTTTTCGTTCCTGACAGTGACCATATGGGGCATGTAATATTGTCCTAATTTTACTAATAGAGAAACTGAGCTTGAGTAAGGTTAGGTGACTTGCCCAAGGTTAATAAGTGCTTGGTCCTACTTTTCAAACACTTGAGTTTTCTAAGGCTTACATCCATACTTTTTCTATGACATCAGGTCAACTTTGTATGTCCACATACCTCGCCAAATTGTTTTCTTAATAAATAACTTTCACAAAGTCTTTCTTTATTCCCATAGAAATGCTTGTTTGTGGTAGAAGAATTACACATTCTAACTCTTAACTTTTGAAGTGTTTTCTATTCTCTCTCTCGTATTCATTTTAAGTTGGAGAGAGTGTGAGCATTATTATTATTCTCATTTTACGGATGGTAAAAGGGAGGTACTGGGACTTGAGTGACTTGCTGAGATCAACCAACTAGTTGACAACCCACTGATGCTCTAACTTGGGTGGCCTGGCTAACCATTGGGCCTGCGGATAGAGCCAGGCTGCCCTCTCACACCTGGCCCTCCTCAGCGTCTTCTTGATCCCCTTCATCCTGTCCATAAAGGACCCCGAATCATTACGCATCCACAGTCACATTTTAACTAGCCCTAGCATCTCCATGTCTGGAGGGCATTTGTGAGTTTGGTTTTCATTATTTTTTCCATTTATCTTGAAACCCAGAGACCAAATATTTATAGTGAAAGCTGCTTTGCATTAATAATTCAGAGTCTGAATTGTATTTAAATTTTAATATTTTTTCTCTAAATATTTTATCTTCAACATTAGATGCCAACTTCCATATGATTTTACTACAAATGGAAACCATAAATTTCTCCAAAGGTATGCTTGTTCAGTAATACTTATGTTTAAAAATAATGAGAAAATAATGATAGCTAAAGTTTTCTCTGTGCCAGAAACTCTATTGAATGTTTTATGTGCATTAACTCATTTAATCTTCATGATATCCCTGTGAGGTAGGAATTATCATTATCTCCATCTTACAGATGAGGAAAGTGACGTACAGACAGATTGAGTGACTTGCCCAAGATTGTAACCCTAATAAGGAATTTGCATGCAAATTTTTTTCAAGTCCAGTAAAATTCAACTCAAGGATATAATGGCAAGTCCCTTGAAAACAGAACCACACCCTAGAGGAGGCATTAGAAACTCTCTTTTATCTAACATTGGCCTTGCCAGTACTCTATATCCACATGATGATGATTGATGCTCATAATGATTACCTCAAGGCAGAATAAGATTTTGAAAAATCTTCCCCACAATCAAGGAAATATCAGTATCAAAGAAGCATTCAAGGGAAGGTGAGCCTAGATTTTTAAACATTTTTTAAGTTGCATTCTAAATCTATGATGATGCTAATCCCATTTTTTAATTTACATTATAATTTTCTGAAAATATTCCTTTTAACAAAACACTTTGATCCTACCAAGCAGCATCAAGAAGACTGGCTCACAAAGCTCCATCCACAGCTGGGTTCTGCAGAAAATTTCTCCGGACTGGGTAGCCACTGCCTCTGAAATACTCAAGAGGAAATTTAGTAAATTTCTGTGCTATATTTGCCCATGAAAATATAAAACCAGGTAAATAAAGTGGTAACAAGATTTCATAATGATTTCCTCTTTAGGCAGATAGATGCATACATACACTTGTATATAGGTGACTTTCAGTGTAAAATATTGTTTTCCAATACAGGAAAATATTGCCCCTCATCTATTTCTGAACTGCTTAGTCTCGAGAATAAAACACTTCTAAATCCATATACAATGTGAATTTAACAAGCAAACTCCTCTATTCCTCTCCCTTCACCCCACCTGATGAGATATTTGGCACACTTTGGGATGACATAGGAATGGTACAGTATCATTATGTGGAGAGAGCAAATCAGTGTAGAAAACCAAATTAGTCAATTAAAGCTGTGATCTGGTTGGGCATGGTGGATCACACCTGTAATCCCAGCACTTTGGGAGGCTGAGGCAGGCAGATCACTTGAGGCCAGGAGTTCGAGACCAACCTGGCCAACATGACGAAATCCCATCTCTACTAAAAATACAAAAAATTATCTGGGTGTGGTGGTGCATACTGTATTCCCAGCTACTTGGGAGGCTGAGGTACAAGAATTGCTTGAACCCCAGGGGCAGAGGTTGCAGTGAGCTGAGATCACACCACTGTACTCCAGCCTGGGCGACAGAGCGAGACTGTCAAAAAAAAATAAAAAATAAAAAATAAAAAAAAAGCTGTGATCTGTGGAAAGCATAGAAGCCAGAGAGAAAATTTGGGTAAATGTGCAGAGAGACTAAACTTAGCATATTCCCCCAGGGAAAGAGAACATGCTCACTCATGAATGACAGTGGGATATGCCTTTTCCTCTTTGCCTGATAGTGTAAGGAGGAATCTCTGAATTACTCACAAACCCCAACTCTGTACATTCCTCATCATTTATTCATTCAACAAATATTGAGTACCTATCTTGGCCAGTACTATGTTAGTGCAGCACACAGTGTCTACTCACTAGTGTTTCTCCTTCCTGGGAATAAGGGAGCATTGCATGTCTCCACCATGCAAACGATTTCTGGCCGATAGAATTTGAGTGGAAGTGATGGACTACTCTTCAACATAAAATAGTCTTTGTAATCTTCCTTGTGCTCTCTGAAGATATTTAAGACTACTTGGATCAAACTGAGAAACTTAATGGGCTAATAAAATGGAATGGAAAAGATGGCTAGATGGTTGAGTATGCTGTTTACAAAGGCACTAAGGTGAAATTTCTGCTCTTCTTTTAACATCTTATTTATGATAATGAAAACAGTAGAAGGAAAAGGAGGGAGGCATCGGTAGGGAAGGTTCGTGTGCTGCAAGAAATAGGAGTCTATACAGGCTATCTGGATCCTAAAAGGATATGTGATAGTCAAGAGCCTTGCATCAATTCAAACCTTTTTTTTTTTTTTTTAGACGGAGTCTCGCTCTGTCGCCCAGGCTGGAGTGCAGTGGCATGATCTCGGCTCACTGCAAGCTCCGCCTCCCGAGTTCACGCCATTCTCCTGCCTCAGCCTCCCGAGTAGGTGGGACTACAGGCCCCCCCCCCCCCCCCCGGCTAATTTTTTTTTTTTTTTTTTTTTTTTTTTGTATTTTTAGTAGAGACGGGGTTTCACCGTGGTCTCCATCCCCTGACCTCGTGACCCACCCGCCTCGGCCTCCCAAAGTGCTGGG
>NW_016811584.1:534638-569222 GCF_001698545.2 Rhinopithecus bieti | reverse complement strand
GTATTTTTAGTAAAGACAGGGTTTCACCGTGGTCTCCATCTCCTGACCTCGTGATCCACCCGCCTCGGCCTCCCAAAGTGCTGGGATTACAGGCGTGAGCTACCACGCCCGGCCCGAACTATTTTTTTTTAAGGGAAGGAGTGTATATTGGCTTTGTTTGTTTGTTTGTTTGTTTGTTTGTTTGTTTTTGAGATGGAATCTCGCTCTGTCACCCAGGTTGTAGTGCAATGGCGGGATCCTGGCTCACTGCAATCTCTGCCTCCCAGGTTCAAGCAATTCTCCTGCCTCAGCCTACTGAGTAGCTCAGATTACAGGTGCACACCACCATACCCAGCTAATTGTTTTATTTTTAGTAGAGACGAGCTTTGCCACATTGGCATGGCTGGTCTCGAACTCTTTACTTCAAGTGGTCTGCCTGCCTTGGCCTCCCAAAGTGCTGGGATTACAGGCGTGAGCCACCACGACTGGCCTATATTGGCTCTTATATCTGAAAAGTCAGGGTGTAATGACTTCGGGTATGGCTGGATCCAGGGGCTAAAAACAATGGCATTGGGTCTCTGTCACCATCTTTTGGCTTTGTTTTCCCCCAAGGGGATTTCATTCTCTAGCAAACTTCTATCATACGATTCCCCATGAAATAGAAAAACAGCTGCCGACAGCCCCAGATGCTTATATAGCAGTATGGACACCCCAGATGTATGGAAGCCTCTTTCTCCCCTCAGATGGAATGTCATTGTATCAACTTTTGTCCCCGTTCCTATCCATGAACCAATTACTATATGTCTAAGAAATAAGTTATTTTAATTGACTAGTCCTATGTCATGTTCCCTCCCCATGGTCTGAGAATGAGAGAAGTGTGAGTCCCCAAAAGAAAAATCAAAGTACTGCTACAAAAAGAAATTGTACTGAGTAATGAACAGGCAAAAAGAACATCTGCTACAGGGGCTTGTTGAAGACCTGCAGGGACCATTGCGGAGTCAAAGGGTTAGAGGGGTAGCTGAGCTACACAGGACTCCATCTGGGGAGTGGAAAATCAGGATGTTTGTCTTCTGCTTTCTCATGTGGTCTTCTGTCCCCTCTCATTCAATTTACTTTTCCTTCTTCATGCCCTTACCACAGCCTCCATGTCCCCACAACCTTATCATGGACTAGTTCAGTCTCTTGGAATCCCTCTTTCTCAATCCCTAGGGGAGGAAGCTCAATGGTCCATCTCAGAACCAGGTCACATGCTACATGGCACTGGCCAGCCTTATAGATGTATTTATCTGAAGGAGGAGTCCTAACTTGGTACAGTCAACTCTGTACAAGTAAGGGCAGATCAAGCTGTCTGTGGGGTTTCTCTTTCCAGGGCTGTGCATAAGGTAGGATTGTTAGAAAGGTGTGGCAGAGAAGGCAATAATGTATGTCAAGAACAGGCAAAAACTTGGGCAGAATCAGGCTACAAGGCCATTCTTGGAATGTGAGACTTGTAGAAAAACCTGGAATCTCATTCCTTGACAAAGACAGATGGACCAAGAATGGGCTATCAAGGAAGCAGGAAGTCCAAGTTAGTTACCAAAGATGAAGACAGAAAATCAAGGCAAGGGCATGGCTGCACCAACACAGCCACAGACTTCTCTCCTGGGGAGGTGAAGTGCAGCTACAGGACATGTGAATTGTGGCATCTTTTAATATCAGGCAGAGCAAGCTTTCCCAGGCAGCCCTCGTTAAGCTACCCTCTCCGACTTTGACATAGCTTTCCCTGGGGCTCCTGCCCTGTGTGGATCTGCCTCCTTATCAGAGGCAACAGTGAGACTTTGAGTGTCGCACCACCTCTTCTCCCTCAGCCTTGGTCCAAATGTGAAAACATCTGCTTCCTGTCCTTGATATACCCGTTGGCAACACAGGGGTTTAAGTTAATTTTATTAGAAATAGAAATTAAACATGTGTGCATGCACATGCACGTGTGCCCACACGCACACACATACCCCACAGAAACCAAAGTATCACACATTCAGGCAAGTAGATTGAGTTAGGTTTGGTTGGGTTAAAAGCAAGAGACGGTTTTTCTAAATGTACGGTTTTTCTAAATGTAAGGATTGAAATTGGCCAAGGTGCGTACACAGGCAATCTTTCCTTACTGATATAGATTTAAGTTGACAGAGCTTTCAGGCCAAGTCAGGATGTTAGGTCTCCCCCAATTATTCACTTATTTGTTCATTGATTCAACAACTATTTCTGTGTCCATTTTGTGCCAGACAGTGTGTCCCAGCCTCTTCTTCCTCTTTGGCTCCAGCCTATACTTTCTCTCCCTCCCGTAGGCTCCCCAGGCTTCTTTGTGGCTCATGGCCTGGTCCCCAGCCTCCTGACGATGAATACATTGTCTTTGCTGGTCTCGGATATTCCTCCCCTGCAGTTCAGCACCTGGATTTCCAAGATGCATCACAACACCCTTGAGATAGTTCTCTCTCTGTCCATTTGGGTTTGGGACATGGTAGCACTACTTTCCCTGCAGATGAAGGTAGTGCTCTTCTCCTGCCTGGTCTCCCTAGAAGCGGTGACACATTTTCATAGTGTCTGAGTATCAGATTCTGGACACAGCCGAAGTCCTCTCTGACCCAACCTGCACACTTCTGCTCTTTGTTTAAGAACTTCCTCCACCTCTATGCACATATGCAGAGTTAGATACCTCACCGTCCCTGAATCTAATGAGCAATTCACCTGGTTTTGAAGCCATTTCTGTAGGGTGTTCTCAACACTCAGGTATTGTCAAGGGAGATGTAATAGGTAGTGCTTTTACCAGGCACCATTCATCTTACTGTCTTTGAAACCAAACCCTGTGCTGCCCACCATCTCCACCAAGACAAGACAGAGGTCATTCTATGAAGGTTGTAGCTGTACCAATACTATTCTAATGTAGTTTGGTAAGTAAAAATAAAGAACAATGAGTAAAGTTCTCCTGATTTCCTTTTAGTTTTTAGAACAAAGTGGTAGTGATTAGCCAGCCCTATCCACCCTTAAGGAAGTCAATTTAAAACCTGGTAACCAGCCAACAACATAAAAGTATTTGAATGCTGTGTATTTATTAATTAATGTATTTACTTGGGGGATGGGCAAGGACTCTGGTTCCTGTTCTTATGGTGCCCTTTGGCAAAAAGACTACAAACTCTAACGTGACTCTTTGGGGAATCTCTCTGAAGTAGTAAGTCATTCATGGCCAACATTTTAATTGAAGGTAATAATAATTCCAATAATATTATTAAGAACCACCATTAGCTCAGGAAGGACTAAATTCGCTGACGTAATGCCAAAGCTATGCACAACGATGACTGCTTTGCCGAGCCCCTGGGGGAATAACTTTCATAATCCATTGAAAAGTTATGAGTTCCTTGTGCTTGCACCAAGAAAGAACTCGACATTAACCATTTGAGAAGCCATGTAAAAATGGAGAAAAAGCTACTTGTGCTTTTAACAACTTAATTAATGGCTGCAAATGGGGTTAATTCTCACAAAACCCCATGGAGGAGGTTGGGATGTGCTGACAATGGAAAATTATCCTGATTTTATAGGTGAAGGCAATTTCCAGACACTAGGAATGAACATGGTCAGGGGGAAAGAGAAAAGATGACTTTTTGTTGTGGGAGCAATGGGGCCCTGGGCCAGCGGGCTCACTGTCTGGTTTGGGACAAGGGAAACCATTGTGTGGGGAGAACTGAATGGAATAAGAGGAATCTGGGTTAAGAGTCTAACAGAATTGGGTTCAATTATTGCTTTTGCCATTTGTTAGTTTTCTGACCTTGGGCTAAAAGTGTTAACCTTTCAGATCCTTAGTTTTATCATCAATAAAATGGGAAAAATAACAGTAGCTAACTTGAGTCGGAGGGGTCAGTGAGAAAATGCATGTCAAATTCTTAGCCCAGTGCCTGGCCTGTAGATAGTTACTACTATCTAGTATTCATATGATTTTTCTTTATTCACAAATTCTACAAATCTGTAACAAACACTTAACAGTGTGCCAGTGATGATGCTTGGTAGAGCAGTTTCTTTTGACTTGATTGTCTAGTAGGGAGTTGAAAAAAAAAAAAAAAGTAAACACATCAATAAGTAAAATGTTTGCAAACTGTACTGCATTTGAAAGCCGGCTCCAGTGAGTACTCAATGCATTCAAGCTGCCATTTGCACCCAGGGACAGACTGGTTTGCAGTAACTTGGGTTTTAGAGTTGATGAGACCCCAGTCAGACCAGCTTGGATGCCAGTCCCTGCTCCCAGCCTGTGCCTTCAGGCGAGCCCCTCATGCCTTCTGAACTCCACTTCTCCCTCTGCACCTGGGGCTGGCCCCTGGCAGTGCTTGGAACTTGATGAGTACTCAGCAGGTAGAGATGCTACCTAAGCGCACTCCCACCCATCCTTTTAGCAGCTCTGGTTCATGCCTTTCCATATTCCACGGTGTGTTTCCATTCTCCCCAGGTGAAAGGAAGAATGAGAAGGAATTACATTTCGATTTTTCTGCCTAGACATAGATGAGAAAGTTTCTATCCCCAACTCTGAGGATTTGGACACAGGAGGGTTATCATTGGTTTGAGAAAGAAAAGAAGGGGAGCATTCCAGGAGGACCTTTGTCCTGTCAGGGCCTCAGCCCCAGGCCTGATCCCAGGAGGAACTGGGTGAAACAGGCTGTTAAACTGGATGGGCCAGTCCCCAGGAGAGGGGCAGGAAGGCAGGACTGAACGGGCATACCTGTGAGGCCACAATAGGTCCTAGAAATGGTCGGAAAGAGTGTGATAGGGCACAGTGAATAACTGGAGAGAAGCTAGGAGGGACTGACTTCTCATGGCCTCCTAGCTTCCCTTGGAGTGATTTGGTCTAACACTAGGCTTCTAAGTCATGACTGAGCACTTATTTTGCAAGTCAGGTCTGGTTTGTCATTAGCAAGGTAGGCCTTTAGAAAAGAGGTCTGCAAACCATAGGGCTGCAGGCCAGATTCAGTCCCCTGCCTGTTTTTGTAAATAAAGTTTTATTGGAGCACAGTCACACCTCTTCATTTATTTTCTGTGGCTGGTTTCATGTCACAACACAGGTGAATAGTTGCAACAGAAACCATATTGCCTGCAAAGTTTAAAATATTTACTTGCTGGCTCCTTACAGGAAAAGTTTGCTGACCCCTGATTTAGTGTATTTTAGTTTGGGCAGGAAGAGATTCAGTCATCGATGCATTCATTCATTCATTGAACGCATGTAATTATTGATCATCTAAGATGCTGTAGACACTGTGCGAAGCCCACAAAGTGTCCCAGGTGTTGTGCTCAATCCTTGTAACCGCTATGTGAGGTGATGATGTTATTACCCCATTTTGCAGATGGGGAAATGGAGGCTGAGGGAGGGTGAATGATTTGCCCCAGGTTACAATAGCAAGGAGCAGAACCAGGACTGGAACCAGGCTTGTGAGTCTCCAGACTCTGTGCTGTCAGCCTTACTCTTTGACAGTGTGTTCCATGTTTGTCCTTATTCTGCCCTGTGAATATGGATTACTGTGAGAAAAGAAGAAAGACAAAAATGTTGAAAATACATTTTTATAAATCTCTGATGGAGGCCGGGTACAGTGGCTCATGCCTGTAATCCCAGCACTTTGGGAGGCCAAGGCGAGTGCATCACCTGAGGTGAGGAGTTTGAAACCAGCTAACGTGGTGAAACCCTGTCTCTACTAAAGATACAAAAATTAGCTGGGCGTGGTGGTGCAGGCCTGTAATCCCAGCTACTTGGGAGGCTGAGGCAGGAGAATAGCTTGAACCCAGAGGCGGAGGTTGCAGTGAGCCTATCACACCACTACACTCCAGCCTGGGAGACAGAGAGAGACTCCATCTCAAAAAATAAAATAAAATAAATATAATCATTTAAAAAATCTCTGATGGAAATGATTGCTATGTAAAGTGATGAATGAGTGAACTTGCAACTATTTGGGAGAGCCTCTGCTGGGTTGAGATGATTCTTCATTATGCGTGTTTCTGAACTTGCACTCCAATTGCTTTAAATGATATCAAAAAATCATCTGGGTGCAGTGGCTCACACCTGTAATCCCAGAACTTTGGGAGGCTGACAGATGGATCACTTGAGGCCAGGAGTTCAAGACCAGTTTGGCCAACATGACAAAACCCCATCTCTATTACAAATACAAAAATTAGCCAGGAGTGGTGGCGGACGTCTATAGTCCCAGCTACTTGGGAGGCTGATGTACAAGAATTGCTTAAACCCAGGAGGCCAAGGTTGCAGTAAGCTGAGATCGAGCCACTGCACTCTAGCCTGGGTGACAGAGCGAGACTCTGTCTCAAAGAGACAAAAAAAAAGAAAGAAAAAAAATCATCTGAAAATGTTTTCCCTCATAATGATATGATTTCACCACTAATGTTGATAAACATTAAAATGACAGGAAGCATTTCCTGTTCCAACCTGACAGAGATCTTGGGAGGATTTGTCTAAATATTAGCATACCTTTAAAATAATCAGCAGATTATTGTCTGGATAAGAAGTCAAAAAAAGGATGTGTAGAAAAAAGAAATAATAGATCGGGTGCAGTGGCTCATGCCTGTAATCCCAGCACTTTGGGAGGCCGAGGCAGGCTGATCATGAGGTCACAAGATTGAGACCATCCTGGCCAACAAGGTGAAACCCCATCTCTACTAAAAATACAAAAATTAGCTGGGTGTGGTGGCGCATGCCTGTAGTCCCAGCTACTCGGGAGGCTGAGGCAGGAGAATCGCTTGAATCCATGAGGCAGATGTTGCAGTGAGCCAAGATCATGCCACTGCACTCCAGCCTGGCAAAAAAAAAAAAAAAAAAAAAAAAAAAAAAAAAAAAAAAAAAAAAAGAAAAAAGAAATAATAAAGTGAGACAGGTTGTTTTCCCTTTAAGAACTCTGAAGTGCTATGGGAAAGGGAAGAGCTGCCCTCCTGCTTTAACAGGTTAAAAATGAACCACTATTAGTGAGCAAAAGTGAGATTGTGTTATCCTATTAATGCTCATTCTAGACACAGCTTTTGCCAGCATCTCCATGTGATAAATGCAAACCAGAGTTTCTAACTGGAAATAGGAGAAGACCATCTTAGCTGAATGGACCACACTTCCTTCTAATGACAATTTATGAAGATGGTTTAATCTTACAGTCTAAGTAGAGGTTCTACTGACAGGTTCTCGTATGAACTGATTAGACTTCCCCTGTAGACACTTTTATCAGACTGATTCATTCCTCTGGAAGAATGCTGGCTTTTACATTTTTTTTAGAAGAGATTCTAAATGGCTTGTCAAGATTACATCTTGCATGTGAATCTCAGCCAGGATTATGTTACAGCTGGGACTGACAATATTCAATAGGTAGAATTCAGGCAAGATCGTAGAAATGGAGCAGGCTGGTCCCAGTAAATAGTAGGAGCATGAATATATGGTTTACATGCATCCCAAGTAGCTTCAAGTCAGTCTGTGCATTGGATATCCTGGGAGAATGCATGGATACATAAAACATAATATTCAAGGAAAGTGAATTCAACTTTTGTCTGGTACTTATGGTATGAGCAGATTCTTATAAACTGCCTTCATGTCTGGGGCATTCCATGACCTGCATTCCTCACCACCCCTTCAGAGCTGCCTGAAAACCACATACATAGGAATAGGAGGGAACCAGACCCTTTTGTGCTAAGCTGCCCTAATGCAGAGGTCTCGGCTGCATTTGATATGTAATGACAAACTCACCACATCTGAAGGGGCTGCTTTGGAGTGGCAAGTCCCCTGATCTTGGAACACAAATGAAGTCTCTATACAGGCCATGTGGGAGGTGGGCAGAACATGTGGTATTTCCCACTCAGGACCCTTGACTTCCAGGCATGGTGTGTTCTGTGATGAGAAGCGAAGGGAACTGGAGGGATGTGCATCAGTCAGCTTTGTGTTGATTAAAAAGAATCAAGCATGAAATCCTTTAAGGTTTAGTTTTGCTTTGAATGAAATATGGAAGGATAAATGTATTCATTCTTCCTGGACTCAGCAGAGTGTAAGCTCCATAAAGGCAGACATTTCACTCATTATCCTCACTGCTGCAGCTCCAGAGTCTAGGCCAGTGTTTGCACATAACAGGCACTCAGTAAGTATTTGCTGAAAGAATGAATGGCCACTTAGTGTTCATGTATGTATCTGCTTTCTCAATACCTGTTAAATAAACATCTGTTATATGCTAGACCCTTGAAATAAGGAGCAGTCCCTGAGAAGCTCACAGCCCAGTAGAGGGAAATAGATATGCCACTCAGTGTTTCCACCTTTTCAGAACCTTCATAGGGAAGGGATATAGAGTTATTTTTTAAAATCCCCAAATGTGCCCATCTGTTTACTGGATTGATAATAATATATCAATTATTATTCATTATATATATTTACAGTTGACATTTTCAAATCTATGTAGACTTGGTATCATTGATAAAATACAAATAATTTTACAGGGTTGATGTATTCCTGATACTTTTTGTAATCATGTAATTCCTCACCCATAGATAATAAAATCATCATCCTGAGGTTAGAGTTTTATTCTATACAAGGGCAGGCAGAATTGTGTGGTGGAAAGAGTGGAAAAAGTCCCACCAACACCAGCTGGTTAACCACGGGCAAGGCAGGGAAGGGCCCATGGAGGTCCTGGAGGAGGGTCCTGGAGGCCCCTGAAGGTCTTAAGAGCCCTCTTACCACCAAGACTGTGCACACACTCTTCCCACTGCCTGGATCATTCCACACAATGTCACCCCTGGAAAGACACCTTCTTAGCTCAGTTAACTCCAACTCGTGCTCACCCCCTGCTTCCTCAGAGAAAATTTCCCGCACCTCACCTGGGCAGGTTCCCTCACTGCCTGCTCTCGTAGCACCAAGGCCCCTCCTTCTGGCTCCCCATATCCTTTGTTGCATTACCACTGTTTGTGGGACTTGGTAGTTAATTAACCTTCATGAGAGCAGGGGCAGTGTTGAGTTTGCTCATCTTCACACCCTCAGTGCATGGCACACCCCTGGCGTGTCATAGGCCTGAGCAGATGGTCAGCTAGAGAAATAAAGGAACCTCTCTTCACACCATTTTCATTTTCAAATTTTATTTGTATTATTTTTTGAGACAGGGTCTTGCTTTGTTGCACAGGCTAGAGTGCGGTGGCACCATCATGGCTCTCTGCAGCCTTGACCTCCTGAGCTCAAGTGATCCTCCCATCTTAGCCTCCCAAGTAGCTGTGACTACTACAGATGTGTACTACCACACCTGACTAGTTTTTTGTTTTTTGTTTTTTTTGTAGAGACAGAGTCTCACTATGTTGGCCAGGCTGGTCTGAAACTCCTGGGCTCAAGCAATCCTCCTGCCTCAACCTCCCAAAGTGCTGGGATTATAGGCATGAGCCACCATGACTGGCCTGCACACCATTTAAAAAATATAGACAGCAGCACCTAACCCACGGGGCTGTTACTAGGTTAGATGAGATAACCTGTGTGAAGTTTCTGGCTCACAGTGCTAATGAGTAGAAACTATTGTTTTTATTATAACTATAAATATTATGATAATGACAAAGAAATAGGGTGGATAGGACAGGGTTCAGAAGATGATGCATGAGGCAGCGGCCGAATCTCCTGAGCTAAGAAATGCCACCAGAGTTGTTTGGACATCTTAGGCTTCTCCCAGAGTCAAATTGAGGTTCCAGACCCACCCAGCTGTGTTGTGGGTAGAGAAATGACGTCATCACAGCCTCTTGGTGCTGTGGGAGCTGCGGTGACAAGTGTCTGGCCCTGGTGTCCTGGCACTGCTTACTTTCATGAACCATGTGCCATGCTTGCCTTTAGCCTCCTCCTCTGCCAAGCTCGTTTGGAGTAATGCCTTACCAGGCCGACATGGCCATTGTGCCATTTTGGCATGTTCATATTGACAATCACTTTTTTTTTTTTTTTTTTTTTTGAGACAGGGTCTCATTCTGTCACCCAGGCTAGAGTGCAGTGGCATAGTCTTGGCTCACTGCAACCTCAGCCTCCCAGGCTCAAGCAATCCTCCCACCTCCACCTCCTGAGTAGCTGGGACTCCACCCGCCTCAGCCTCCCACAATGCTGAGATTATAAGCATGAGCCACTGTATCCGGCCAACAATGACTCTTTTTTTTTTTTTTTTTTTTTGTGACAGTGTCTCTCTCTGTCACTGAGGCTGGAGTGCAGTGGCACGATCTCAGCTCACTGCAACTTCCACCTCCCAGATTCAAGCGATTCTTCTGCCTCAGCCTCCTGAGTAGTTGGGATTACAAGGCATGTGCCACCATGCCTGGCTAATTTTTATATTTTTAGTAGAGATAGGGTTTTGCCATGATGGCCAGGCTGGTCTCAAACTCCTGACCACAGGTGATCTGCCTAACTGGGCCTCCCAAAGTGCTAGGATTACAGGTGTGAGCCACTGTGCTCAGCCAACAATCACATCATTTTTAATTGTAAGGTATTATCTCATATAAGTTACTGTCCCTGAGTTTTGAACCACGTAGAAATAGTGGGGAAAGACCATTCATGCTTGCAGGGGACAGAAAGTGAGTGTCCTCCTGCTGTTGGTAGGCAGCACAGCACGGTGGCTAAGTGCACAGACACTGAGGCCAGACTGTCTGTGAGAGACCCCAGCTCAGTCACTTTTGCCTATGTTACTTTGGAAGGCCATTTCACCTCTTTCCTCCTTGTTTCCCTTATCTGAAAATGGGGAATATTTTACTTGGCTGAAAGGGTTGTTATGAGGATTGAGTGTGTTAATATTTCTAGAGTGCTAAGATACAGCCTGGTAAATAGGAAGTGTAGATAGATAGATAGAGAGATAGANGGTGATCTGCCTAACTGGGCCTCCCAAAGTGCTAGGATTACAGGTGTGAGCCACTGTGCTCAGCCAACAATCACATCATTTTTAATTGTAAGGTATTATCTCATATAAGTTACTGTCCCTGAGTTTTGAACCACGTAGAAATAGTGGGGGAAAGACCATTCATGCTTGCAGGGGACAGAAAGTGAGTGTCCTCCTGCTGTTGGTAGGCAGCACAGCACGGTGGCTAAGTGCACAGACACTGAGGCCAGACTGTCTGTGAGAGACCCCCAGCTCAGTCACTTTTTGCCTATGTTACTTTGGAAGGCCATTTCACCTCTTTCCTCCTTGTTTCCCTTATCTGAAAAATGGGGAATATTTTACTTGGCTGAAAGGGTTGTTATGAGGATTGAGTGTGTTAATATTTCTAGAGTGCTAAGATACAGCCTGGTAAATAGGAAGTGTAGATAGATAGATAGAGAGATAGATAGATAGATAGATAGATAGATAGATAGATAGATAGATAGATACACACATACATACATACATAATTAGATACGTGCATACATAGGTAATACATAGGTGGGTGGGTGGATGGATGGATGGATGGATGGATGGATGGATGGTTGGAATATAAAAGCTTTGAGTTACATCTGTTAGGAATTCCATGTAGGATTTGCTCATTTTTCTTCAGCATTTTGCTTTACCAAGTTTTAATCTTCCCAGCAACTTAATGAGGGAAATTATATTATTTTGTCTTTACAGAGAGCAAGAATAAGAGACTGACTCGCCCAAGGACATATGATGAGTAGGTGCCAGAGCAGGATTCTAATTCAGGTCTTTCTGACCCCAGAGTCCTGGGATTTTAGCTCCCGAGTAAGATAAAACCCCCTAGAAAAGGTCATGTGAGGGAGTCATCCCTCCAGAGACCCTACTGCCTAGTGTTCTTAAAGCCCCACAGTGTAGGTTATGCTGAACTCAATTCTGTTTGTTCATTCACTCACTCATTCATTCAGCAGATATTATGGAATGCATTCTCTATGACAGGTACTCTTTCAGTTGTTGGGGGTGTTCCTAGGTCCTTATGTTCTACCCCAGATTATGTTATCTGGGTGCTTTCTTGCATCTTTTCAGCAAACATTTATTGAGTGCTGATGTAGGCCAGGCACAGTACTAGACATTGGTTACTTATCCTAGAGCCCACAAAAGCCCACCAAAGAGGGAGGTTACTCATGTGTGCACTTCCCTATGCCTAGGAGATAATAGGCAATAAGGATTCTCTTGATTAGATGGATAAATAGACAGGCGGACAATGGGTACTCTAGAAAAAAATAGGGACAAAGTCATAAAATGGGAAGATCACATACTAGGAATTTGAATACTTGTGGTTTAGTCCTGGCAAAACTAATCTGGGACCCTTTAGCCTCTCAGAAACAGCTAGCTGACTAACCAACTTCCTTCCTTCCTTCTTTCTTCTCTTCCTTCCTTTCTTTCACAGAATTACATTGAGGATCTTGGTGTTAACTGGGGTGAGAGATGATACTGGTCTAAATTATTCCCAAGAATCTAAATGTTATGATGTAATGATGGTTTAGGTGAATTACATCTTCTTTTGAGTCATCCCAAAGTTCTAGGTTAGGACTGCAATAACCTCAGGCTGCTAAAGATCCTATAGGATGGAGTGGGGGTGGGAGATAACACATAGCCAAGCCAGATGTCTTTGGGCCACCCCTTGGGCTTCCACTGAAACCAAACTTAAGAGAATAGAGAGCTGGGTATTGGGAGCAATAGTCCTTGCCTCCTTGTCTCCATCTCACCCGGTTTCCCAGAGTCTGACAGCCTTCTAGCAGTGAATTAAGAACAGATTCCTGGTAAAAAAAAAAATATATGAGCTTGAACCTCTTGGTCATGCATACCCTGGTACCCTGGGCCTCATTGCTTCTCTTCTCCGATCAGTTCATTCTCAGGTACAACTGGACCAAGATGAGAAGCTGATGTTCTATGGATCCACAGTGTTAATTGCCACTTGCCAGCTCTGCAGGTCGATATGTATATGGGCACGCATCACACATTTCCTATTTGGCTAAAAGATCAAGCCTTCTTCTGCTGGTGTGCATAGAGAGAACCAGCTGTTTGGCAATTCCTCCAGCTCGTCTGCCCAATGGGAGTTCATTCAGAGAGTAACTCAGCACAGTATCAGGTGTGAGCAAGAGTCAGTGCAGACTCCAAGGTCAAGCATCCTTGGTTGCAATCGCAGTTCCTCCATTTACTAGCTATGAGACCTTGGGCAAAGGACTTAATACCTCAAAGCTTCAGCTTCGCATGTGTTCCAGGGGAGATGATAAGAGGGCTGACCACTCAACATTGTTGTGAAAGTTGAATGAGATAATAGAAGTGGAATGCCACACACAGGGCTGACATAGAATAGATACACGATAAACAAATGGAAGGACTTTTTAATTGTTATTGTTGCTCTTTGTGGAATTCTCTTAGAAGCCAATAGTGTGGATTTGGGAGTGATAAAAATCCCCACATCTTTATCCAGCCACCTGTCAGGTGATGGTTGGTGGCTGGCCAAAAGCTGTCCATTTGGTCACAGTATTGTGGAAAGAGCATTCCAATGACTTCTCACCTCCTAAATTTTCTCAACCTTCTTTTCACTGCTGAGAGTCCCTGACTTGACAATAGGAAGAAACCAAGTGGGAGTTTAGTTGAGCATGCACTGTAAAGATGGTCCATTTAGTTGGCAGAGCTAGAGTTTTGGAGGAGGAGTTTGAAAGACTAGCTTGTAACTTTTGGTGCCAACCTGGAGGTGTCAGGCAATATTTTTCCTTTCTTCCTGGAAGGTCCACAGCCTCCTCCAAGGGCAGTCTCCTGGATTTCACTGAATTGGCTGTTATGTTTGGAAACCAACTTGTGCATCTGAGCATTTAGGGGAAAGCTATTGACTAACCCTTGCTCTTTTTCAGCCTTTCTTCCTTTTCCCAATATTTAGGAGCTTGGCCAAAACAAAGAGCCCATTGTGTCCCTGGTACAAGCACCAGAACTCAATTAAACATTCATTGAGTCTTAATTAATTGTATTAAGGTTGGGCAATTCCCATTGCTTGGGGAGAAAAAAAAAACCAAATACTTAATTTACTCGCAATGTGGTGTGTGTCCCCTAGTATTGAACTAAACCACCATGAGACAATCACTTACTTAACAGAAACTGGGGCCTCGGCCTGGGAACTAATTAGCCTCTCTTTCTCTATATATAGCTATCTTCACCACCAGGACCATCTGGAAGTTGTTACCTTCCAAATTCTTTCCATCTATTTTTTTTTTCCAAACCGATCATTACTGCCATGATTCCTTCTTTCTTATTTTTATGTTACGTGACTTCCCACTCTTAGATTCTCCAGTGTTATCTAGATCACAGCCTGGCTACTCTGGGTATTTACTCTCTGTTTAATTTTCAAGTGGCACACCTATTGTTATGTACTTTTCCCAGTGGCAGGAAAAAAAGAAAAAAATCTTTGTGTAAAACCTAGAGGCAGAAGCAGGGATGTCTGCCAAGGAATTTGGGCCTATTCAAGTTGACAGTGTGTCCACCAGGGAGGCCCTTGAGCTCTGTGAAGCTCTTACAGTAGTGTCTTTGATGGCTGTGGACACATGAGGAGTTCTTGGAAAGACCTGGTTTCTTGCTCAACTCATTGAGCAAAAAGTACCAGTGTAATCTGCCCCACCCCCGATCAGGGTCTACTTTGCTTTGAGAGTCAGTAAAGAAGTATAAAACTGTCTTATTGGCCGGGTGTGGTGGCTGACACCAGTGATCCCAGCACTTTGGAAGGTCAAGGCAAGCAAATCACCTGAGGTTGAGAGTTCCAGACCAGCCTGACCAACATGGAGAAACCCCGTCTCTACTAAAAATACAAAATTAGCCTGGCGTGGTGGCACATGCCTGTAATCCAAGCTACTCACGAGGCTGAGGCAGGAGAATTGCTTGAACCCAGGAGGCACAGGTTGCTGTGAGCCAAGATTGCGCCATTGCACTCCAGCCTGGGCAACAAGGGTGAAACTCCGTCTCAAAACAAAACAAAACAAAAACTGTCTTATCTGACAGTATACTTTAGGAGAGTAGCTGCAAATATTTCATGAGCCTTTAATTAATGTGAAGTCCTTACTGGCTCGCAAGGTCTCCCCTTATCTGGCTCCCTGTATCCTTCTCTTCTGTCCTATTACAGAGCCTTGTACTGATTCACCAAATTCATGGTACCCCACTTTCTTTCTACCCCTTCCCACCAGTACGACTACCTTATGGCCACACAGGACCTCTGAGCCTGCTGTCTCATGTGCCTGGAGCCCAGCCCCTCTGTGGTTGGAAGGCTGACTCCTTCTCATCATGTGGGGCACAGCTTATCTGTAACCTCCTGAAGAGGACTCACACCCTCCAGGTCCTGTCTTTCCTGTTTTATACTGTTGATAGCACTTGTCACCATATGAATTAAGTTATTTATTTGTTAACATGTTTGCCTGTCTTCAGTAGAACATCCATTCATGAGAAGTACCTTATCTATGTGGTTTACCATCGCAAGCCCAGCCTGGCAGAGTGCCCAGCTCTGCAACTGGTTATTTAATGAAATACATGATCAGGGAACAGCTAGTCACTTTCTAAGTATACAGGTAATTACACGATGTAGGTGTTTAGGATACTTTGGTCATTTAGAATACAACTCAAAAGTAACAAGAGGCAGGGAATATCATAAGAAACCTTGAATTACTCTAATAAAATCATCAGGAAAACTGGAAGTCAAAAGCTAACTTTACCTAACATGCTCTTCAAGTCACTGTAAGTCTCAATGTGTTTTATTTGTGGTGTTTGAGAGTCCTTTTGGGATAAGCCTTTTGGCTTCCTCCCAGCCCCAGGCATCAAAGCAGAAGCAGCCTAAGCCTTCTAGAGTTCATCATGCACTGGCTTCTGATCATCTCTGGGAGCCATGGCATCCCTGCCACCCTACTCCCTGGGCATCCCTGTGATAGTGAGCTTCATGGTATTTGTTGCTCAGTGGCTCCAAGTGAGCAGCGAGGCCCAGGGGACTGGAAGTGTAATGAATCCTTGCTTTATGGAGGGTGGGTCTCATCTTCAAGCTTGAAGACAGACTCCCTCCAGACAGAGAGAGATTTCTTCTTGTCCCTTTACAGTAGTTCATCTGCATCTGTTTCCTTCCATCTCTGCTTCTTAGTCCCAAATGGTGAAATCCCTGGATAGCAAAGCTCCTGGTTCTCATCTCCATTCATGTAAAAAATTCCTCATATAAGAAAGGTTCGTGGTGTCCGGATTTCAGCCTGGCTAGCAGGACACTCTCTACAAAGTATCATGTGTCAGAGGCTTCAGTCCCAAGGAGAAATTCAGGTACTTGGGAGTTCAAATCTACAAACTGTTCTTCAAGCGTTTTGATTTCAGTGTCACATTGGATTCAACCAACTCATTTTGGGGAGGAGAGAAAAGATTCTTAATAGCCAGGTTCCTGTCTTGGCTTTCATCTAGAAGCCTTCCGCCTTTCGTCTTCTTTTTTCAATCACCTTTTCCCAGGCCTTTCCTACTGAGCCTTTAGGACTGGAATCCAGGGAAGAAGGGATTCGGGCCTCAATGGAACCCTGCCCCAGTCTATTTCTTGGCTACTGATTGGTCTTCATAAAAACAGTCAGAGTAAACATAAAGAATTAGAAGGAAGGAAAAATGTTTAAGGCAAAGGCATAAGTAAATGGAAAATAGCAACAACAAAAATAATACGAGATGGTCTTCAAAATAAAAGCTGAATCTTTGAAAAGACCCTATGTATATAATAGACCTGTATGATACAATATGGTAACATGACTATTTACATTTAAATTAGTTAAAATGCAACAAAATGTTTAATTCAGTTTCTCAGTCACACTAGTCCTATTTCAAGGAGCTCAACAGCCACACTGAGCTAGTGGCTAGTGCTACAGTATTGGACAATGCAGGTCTGTTCATATCATACAATGCAGATAATAGATTTCCATTGTTGCAGAAAATTCTGTTTACTTCTCATCTGTAGTGTAATCATTGTCCAGGTTAAACAAGAAAAAGGAAGCAGAAAAGATACAAAATGCTTCCTTGGGAAGAAAATGGGGCATAACTACAGATACAAAGAGCCTTTTTGTGATAAAAGGTATTAGAGTAACTTTGTGCCAATATATTTTAAAAATTAGATATAATTTCCTCAAAAAAATTTTAAAATTTACTCAAAATTAAATAGAAAGGAAACCTAAATATATCAGTAACCACTAAAAGGACTATATCAGTAGCTAAAATATGACCGCCACCCCCCTTCTTCCAAAAAAATAAAAAAGCACCAAGTCCCAATGATTTTACATCCAAGTTCTATTAAAATTCCACAGAACAGCTAATATTTTAAATTAAAAGTGGAAGGGTACAGAAAGTCCCTTGATTGATGACTTCAGGCCTGCTTCTGTCTCTTTCATGACCTGGGGCCCATGGAAAGACACTTTCTTTTGTGGTGTCTCTACCAAGAAAGAGTTAAACTAAAAGGTTCTTAAGGGCCTGAGCAGCTCTGTGGTCCTGTGTTTCTTGTCTTCTCATTAATCTTGCCTAGCTTCTAAATATTAAGGTGACAACATTGGCTCACCCATATGGCCAATCTGATCTGCTCTGCTAAAAATGATTGTTAAATAGAAATTTCTTTCTTTCTTTTTTTTTTGAGACGGAGTCTCGTTCTGTCACCCAGGCTAGAGTACAGTGGCGCAATCTCGGCTCACTGCAACCTCTGCCTCCTGGGTTCAAGAGATTCTCCTGCCTCAGCCTCCCAAGTAGCTGGGATGACAGGCAACCACCATCATGCCCAGCTAATTTTTGTATTTTTAGTAGAGATGGGGTTTCACCATGTTGGCCAGGCTGGTCTTGAACTCCTGACCTCAGGTGACCCACCTGCCTCAGCCTCCCAAAGTGCTGGAATTACAGGCGTGAGCCACCACACCCGGCCAAAAAAAGAAATTTCTGAAGAAAGAGTGGACCCAACATTTTTGTGGAGCTGAAGCCAAGTTTCAGTTTGTTCCTGTCTCATTCAGAGATGATTTGTCCACTGAAAATAATTTACTCAGAGCCCTGAATGACAACACTGTTCAGTGGGATAGAGATTGTGCTTTTATGATTTTACATTCATAGCAATAGTACATATTTCTGGGATGATTCCCACAGGCCAGGCGTAATCCTAAAGACTTTTTATGCACTAATCCATTTGACCTGTACAGTGTCCTGTGAGGTGGGTAGATATTGGCTCCATGTTAAAGGCTAGAAACTGAGACTCAGAAATGTTACTTGACCTGGGTCACCTGGCTCTGAATGTGTTGAAGGAACTCCAGGTCTGAAAGGACCTACGACCTGTGCTGTTATGCATGGATGACAAGTTGTGAGTACTGTGGAGCTTCTGTGGTGGTTAAAGTCATTTCCTTCTGGATTTTATATCTCTGGTGAGCAGTAGCAATTCTTCTGTACCATGTGTCTGTTAGAGGTTACTTTTCCAATGCCACCTTATCCAAAGGATTGGTGAGAAGCCATGAATTTCCTTCTGTAATAAAAGCAATCACTGGCTTGGGCTTTATTCAGTAAATAAGCAGACCTGGCTAGTAAAACTCGTTTATGCTATAATGTTAATGAGTTGCATGTGTAAAGAATGGAAAAAATGATAATTGCTCAGAGATTCCAGAGCCTAGGCTGACTGGAGTGCATATTCTCAGCAAATACGCTTTAGTGAACTTAGGGAAGTTACTCCATCATTCCTCTCCTTCTGGTTTCTTAAAGGATCCAAGGTCATTATATCAGTAACCACCAGGGCTAATCATTGGTGCTGATCAGCACCAAGTCATTTGCCTGACCTCCTTTGATTGTGTGGCTTTTTTCGAAACTTTGTTTCCAAATACCTCAAGCTTAACTGGGAGGCAAAGGCTGGCATGCTCAGGGCCATCAAGGACAGTTCTGCAAAGGTCAAAAAGGCATGCTAAAGAAACATTTCCCTGTGTTACCACTTCCTTAGCTGCTCATTCCAGACTTACTAGGTAAAACACAGCTCACTTCTGTAATTTGTATTGTGCAAGACAACTCACTTCTGTAATTTGTATTGTGCAAGACGGACTCTGGGAAGCATAAGTAGCTGAGAAACATTTTTCAGGAACCAAAACAGACGTACATTCAGTTTAGATTCTTTGAAACACACCTACCTGAGATAATAGGCTACTTCTTTAAATGTTTTCTGAACCCACCACAAACCTCCTGTAGAAATGCAGACATGCTTTTCAGTCCCCTTGAGTTAACTCAAGGGCTTAAAGGGATAATGTGCCCTGGATTTCACTTCAGTTTAAGTCTTTGCGTTGCTGACAGGGCTTAAAATGGGCAGGTAATCACTGGTACAATGTGTCATCTTTTTTCCTCCCTCTTCGTATGAAATATAGTGAAAAGCACTTACTTTTTTTTTTTTTAACTTAGCTATTTCTTTCTCTCTCTTTTTTTTTTTTCTTCTTTTTTTTTGAGTCAGAGGCTCGCTGTGCCACCCACACTTGAGTGCAGCGCTGCGATCTGGGCTCACAGCAACCTCCACCTCCCGGATTCAAGTGATTCTCTTGCCTCAGCCTCCTGAGTAGCTGGGATTACAGGCATGCATCACCATGCCTGGCTAATTTTTGTATTTTCAGTAGAGATGGAGTTTCACCATGTTGCCAGGCTGGTCTCGAACTCCTGACCTCAAGTGATCCACCTGCCTCGGCCTCCCTAAGTGTTGGGATTACACGCATGAGCCACCGCACCAAGCCTAAGCTATTTCTTTTAAATAAAACAAGGCTATCACCATTTTCCTTTTTGGAAAGACTTGGTTTCCATGGAGAGATGGAAATGGATGGGGTATGTCATAAGAGGGATGTAATAAACAAGACTCCATTTACACTGACATCTCACTTTGTCAGGCATTAAGTGGCTGATATTAAATGTTAATGAGATCTCTGGAAGAGGGAACTAGGGACCAGCCAGTACTGTGTCTCATTCCGTGGCTTCAGGACCAGGTAGAGAACCTCAGTTTTCTCATTTTTTTCTTCCTTCTTGTTTATCATACCGACACCACAGACATGGTTACCATTTACTGACCACTTTGGGACAAGCAGACCTTGTGCTAAGTGCTTTCCATCCAGGTGAAGTCAGCACTCTTATTCCCATTTTGCAGAGGAAGAAGCTGGGTTTCCACTGAGTCAGTGCCCCGAACCAAGGCTGCTGAGTGGCAGAGCTGGGCCTCAGACCCATGCCGTCAGAGTCCAGACCCTGAGCATTGACACCTCATGTCTAGTCACTGGCCAAAGTCAGTCTGTTCTTCCCACAGGGTGCCTCTCCCATCCACCACTTCCTCTCAGCACCAGTCTGGGGTGGTTTCCCTGACTCACAGCTTCCCCATCCCATCCACCCTGCATGCCCCAGCCATGTTCACCTTCCTAAAACACCACTTTCTCTGTGTCCTTCCCCTGGCGACACATTGTCAGTTCCTCCCTATTTCCAACCATATTAGGTTCAACTACCTCAGACTGGTCCTCACATTCCTCCCCCATGGGTCCCCTGTGCAGTTTTGTGACCTTTCCACCATTCCCAGATGATGAGGTATTGTTTTTCCTCTTCTAAAAATAGTGTTAATTCCTTTTTTCACATCTCTGTGCTTATTGCTTGCAGTTACCTGAAATGCCTTGATATCTGCCTACATCCTACCTGTTGGATACAGCCTAGATATGCTCCTTTAGGAAACCTCCTCTGAAATTCTGAATGTGCCATAAACCCCTCTCTCTTGAGCTGTTGGAGTCCTAACCCAATTTTCCTTGGAATCCCCTTCTCTTGATCACCATTGGCAGTTTCTCCTTTGGCAATTGTACATGAAGCAAGACTGGAAATTCCTTATGACTGTGAGAAATGCAAAATGCTTGTTCCCCAGTGCTGCAAAGAAATATCTCTTGAACATAAATTTAATTCTGTCAGCAAGGCAATTTTTACTTTCTGCAGAAAGGGTGCCCCTTGCAGATGGAACAATGGCAAGAGCACACCTGGACAGGGGAGGGGAAGGAGTTCTTATTCCTGACGCAGAGCCCTGCTGCTGTGTCCTTCCTCTATTGGCTAGGGTTGGACCGCTCAGTCTAAGCTAATTCTGATTGGCTGTTTTAAAGAGAGCGGGTGTATGAGCCAGAGTGGCAGGGTGAGTAGTTCGGTGGGAAAGACGGTTAGGAACAGGTAACTAAAGGGGACTTAGGTCAGAGCATGTGACCAGGCATGACTCAGGTCAAAGCAGGTGACCAGGATGAGTCAGGATGGAAACAGGTGACCAGGGGAACAGATGTGAACTTCTGATTAAAACTGGTGGAAAATGTTGTTTACTGAAACTAGAAGCAAGAGGGCCAAGAGAATCAGGAAGTTAAACTTTAAAATAGAGAATCAGCCGGGCGCGGTGGCTCATCATGCCTGTAATCCCAGCACTTTGGGAGGCCGAGGCGGGCAGATCACAAGGTCAGGAGATCGAGACCATCCTGGCTAACATGGTGAAACCCCATCTCTACTAAAATACAAAAAATTAGCCAGGTGTGGTGGTGGGCGCCTGTAGTCCCAGCTACTCGGGAGGCTGAGGCAGGAGAATGGCGTGAACCCAGGAGGCGGAGCTTGCAGTGAGCTGAGATTGCACCACTGCACTCCAGCCTGGGTGACAGAGCGAGACTCCATCTCAAAAATAAATAAAATAAAATAAATAGAGAGTCAAAGAATAAGAGAGCTGAACATACTGACATACTGATTCTTTGAAGAGAAACTTGGGGTTCGCTATATTTAATATGACAGAGTAGGGGTCTTTACTTCTGTTGTTGTCTCTGTGCTTAACAGAGGAATAGAAAATAATAATTACAGCTAACATTTACTGAGCACTTCATATGTGCCAGGCACTGTCTTCATGTATTAATTCTTTCTATCTTTACAGTAATCCTCTGTGGTAATGACGAAACTGAGGGACTGAAACCTCAGGTGATTTGCCCAGGTGGTAAAACTGAAATGCAAACCAGGTAGTAGGGATTGTGCCTCCCACTGCACTATGCCACTTTATACCATCCTCAGGTCAGAGACAAGTCACATGTGGGCATGGAGAACAAATCAGAGAACATGAATTCTTTATCTGGAATTTTGCTCAGCTGATAAAGCTCACTGGTTCCCAGCCTTCCTCTAGAAATAGATTCACAGTTCTTCCTTTGCTGCTCAACAGCTGGGGAATTTTGTGTCAAATCCGAATGTTCTGGTTTAGAAACATTTTCTAGTTTTGAATCAGCCTGGTCCAAGTCTCGGTTGGAACCAACTTGGCGTTTGTGTGGCAGATGGAACTCAAGCCCTCACTCCTCCTCTAATATGAGGAGGAGAAACTCAAGCACTCACTCTTCCAGTAATATGACCCTCTTCTGTTTGGTATTAGATGCTTTAATCCTTTCTGGACCAAGGCAGAGTATAAACAAACAAAGTCAAATATTTAAAATTTTTAACAGCAGCAAAACTTCCATAAGACTCTTGAAAATGAATTCCAATTTGATCATTTTGAGGACTGCCTAGGTTAGCACTACTACTCTGATTCCTGTGTCTCTGTAGCACATTTAAGCTGCTAATTTGAAAGAAATTGCTGGTAGCTTGCATTTGCCCATACTGCAGAATTTCAAATGCTATGGTGTATTTTCCACACTTGTATCCTACTTTGGCCAAGTAGATGTTATACTTTTTTTTTTTTTCCTTTGGTAGAATTCAATCAAACTGTCATCATTAGAAACACAAGGAAAAAATCAAATTGATAAAAGACCATTACATTTTAAGATCCAGGATATAACACTGCGTACTTGAGAATCCACTGACTGCTGAGGTCGTGCCTTCTCCACCACATTTCTGACTCTTTCCCAGAATAGGACTTTGTATGGAGTCAGCACTTCATGTTTGTTTATCAGGTGGAATTTTGGGTGCTTTACCTGGCTTCTACAAATAGTGTTGTTTTGGTCATTGAAAGCAAAGCATTCTTTACCAAAGGAAGTGTGGCTGGATTTTCAAACAGTTATGTCTGTCAAGTTAGTCTGGGGAACTTGACAATGCCAGCTGTGGATAGCGGTACGAAGCAAACAGATTCGGATGGAAAAATTCTTACCCAACTCTGTCCAGTTGGGTTTATGAAAAGAGTACCATTATACCAGGCCTCCTTTGAACAAGAAAGGAAATAGCTTATGTCCTGTGAATACAAAGTCCCACAGGAGCGTGCCCTGACTTTCCTTTCCAGCCTCAACTTTCACCGCTGCCCAGCAGGGATGTGGTGCTCTGGAGCACTCACCTGCCTGGCATTTTCCACGTATTCGGTGTCCTCCTCCAATCCATGCCTTTGTTCTTGCTCTCCCTCCTAGAAATACTCTTCTCCCCCAGTTGGCCTAGCTGTCTCCTGGCATTTTCTAAGGCCCAGACTAAGAATTCTTTTTCCCAGGGAACCTTCCCTGACCACCTCCCTTCCAAAAGTGAAATGCCATTTTTCAGTGTTTCCAGAATTTGCTGTTCATGACTATCCTGTTACACTTGGCATTATAATTATCAAGGTGTCTTTGTCTCCAGCCAGCCTGGGTGTTTCTTGATCCCTGTATCCCTAGCCTAGTACACTGCCTGAAATCAGTGCTTAGGGGCCTTGTTAAAAGAAGAAACGGCAGGAGGGGAAGAGTAGTAGATAAGTGATATTTCACAAGGGAAAAGGAGAAGCTATAACCTGTCTATGAAATCCCCAAATATGTCCCGTTCTTTGTTGTCATCCTCTTTTGCTTTTCATGAGGGAGTGTTTGCCCTAAGTGAAAAGTAAAACCCACTTGTCTTTAGGGACATGTTATGCATGCGGAAGTCTGACATTCCCAGCTGGGTGTTTAACCAGCCCACCACTTGGGTGTTTTATAGTAGTGTCTCAAGAGGTGTTATCTCCCTCTTTTAGGTCTTTGGAGAAAAAAAAAGTGATCAAAGAAACCAACTCTGGTGGGGGCAGTTAGAGTCAAATCATGGTTTTAGTGGATAACAAAGGGGACAGAATGGAAATGGGGTATGGATGATGATAATAAGAAGAATGTGCTTCAAGGCCTCCTGGCTGTTTTTGCATGCAGCCATCTTTCATATCCCTATAAGATAAAATCACTGTGAAGGGTCATAAACCACTGTCAGAATATTTGACAAGCCCCACAGGTAGTTGTTCTGAGCTAGTAAAAGCATCTTAATTGGCCTAAATGACAACAGTTATGTTATAAATATCTAGAATTTATGACCTGAGAAGGCATAATCACATCTTCCATCAGTTAAGTTTGCATAGGAGCAGCTTGAGGATTTAAGATAGGGCCGCAAGTTGGGGAAAATCTGATTAGCTTTAACTTTATGACAAACACAGAGCTAAGTGAATCGGAGTGCTTTCAAGTTCCTGATCCTTGGGAGTTAAAGGCAGTGGTGTTTCAGAGTCGGTAAAAGCCACCCAGTTCCCTCTGTGCAGCTGCCATTTTATTGGCCTTGTAAAGTCTCCCATACACTGTGACAAATCCAAGACCATATACCTGTGAAGAAGAGATGTTTTAGATTATGGGGCGCAGAGGAAGCAGACGGTGGGGTTAGAGGGTGAAAGCCTATGTGTTTATGCTGAGCCTTCTCCGGAATGTGCAGAGTCATTGTGAAAAGCAAGTCCGTGCTGCTTTAGGGCTCACTCCCGGGTCTAATGAGACACCTCATTTTCTGTGGTAATTGAGGAGACGAAATTCAAAGCAGGATTTAAAAATTGAGTTTATACATCTAAAACACCCCACACATCTTTCATGTTAGTTGGAAATTACACTTGGATTTTAAAATATGACTCATTTCCTGAATTTTATTATGGGGGTTGGCGTTATTATCAAGAGTACTACTATATCTAAAGCAAAAATCATAACAAAGCCAATCCATGAAAGGACGGGTGTTTTAAGAGCCACATTGTAGAGATAAATTTGATGTCATTGATCAACCAGGTCATTGCCTGGGGACTCACTGGTCAATGGTGTAGAGTCATCTTTGAGGTAAAAGGCAAACAGTCAACTTAATCCCAATTTGCAGAGCTTCAAAGGTGAACAGTCATTTTGCTGGGCAATGAAGAGCTCAGGTTATCTATTTAATGCCAAAGTCTGTGAAGTCAGTGATATTTCTTTAATGAATTTGAGAGCAATCCTTCAAAGAAACCTTGATTGAAACCCCTAGAGAGGCCAGTTGTCTTTGAACTCAAGAGATGAAGTTTATTCTAGATTAACCTGATCTTTCGGTTTGCCCTGTCTTGTAATGCAAAGACAGAGTTCTGAATTTTGAGAGAAGCATTATGGTGCTTTGGCAGGCATATCCAAATCTGATGTGTTTATTACAGCAATGTAGGAACACTTATAGCTTCGTCGGTAAGGAGGTCTACCAATCAAAGGATCCATTTTACACATGAAATTTTTGTATGTGTCTACCATGTTCCAACAGTTTCTGAAGATCAGATGGGTCCCAAAGTATATACTCAGTTTGTTACTTCTCAGTGGATATGAAACAAAACTTCGGTTTTGGTTTTATCATTGTCGTACTTTTCACTGTACTTTCATACCCTTAAACCTTGCATCTCTCAAATCCGGAACTCTGTGCCTTACGGTGTGGAAGAAATAGGAAATCTGGAACTGATTATGAAATTATGAAGTAGGGAGATGCAGAAATGTGTGGGGATCAGTGTACAAATGCATAAACCCTGATGCACACAAAGCCTGGTGTGAAGGACACATCACTTTGGATTGGAACTCTGCTTTTACATTTCAGCATAACGCAACCTAGCATTTGCCTTGTGTAGTGCTTGGGAGCTTTTGGTGTTAGCAGAATTCTTTTCTAAAGAAATTCTTTTGGATTTCTTCAGAATTTGTCCAGTTTCCAGGTTCCAATAGGAAAAACATGGACAAGGTTTTAATAGAAAAAATAGTACTCCAGATTTTTCAGTTGGCAAGCACTCTACTTAAGAGCTGTTCCTGTTTTATTAAGTGGTACAGGTTAGCTTAATAGGCGAGTCCTCGACATTTGTACCGTGATTCCAGAAAAGAGAGACACCTGGGTCTCCTGGGGAAGACACCTGTTGGAATTTTCAGCCCAGTTTTGGTTTTACCATTCCATTCTCATCTCATTGGAGACTATACTTGAACAACAGTTATATGTGCTGTTATAAGGCAAGACCAAATCCATTAGTGTTCTCTCCTCCTGCCTCTTTGAGAAAGGGTAGCTGGGTCTTCCCATGATGTTGTTTCAGATGTGACTCTTTTCCTGTTGATCAGGACAGTAATGATGATGGTGGGAATGTTTTGTTTTTATTCAATTTTATTGTTTTGCCTTAGTATTTTAACATTGCTAAAGGCAATACATTTTTCTCATTAAACATTTCAAATAATTCAAAATCTTGCCAAAGAAAATAAAACTCCCCTCTAATCCACCATCCAGAAATACTAACATTTTGGTGAACTATGTATCTTTCTAATTTTACTATATATAGCCTCTTAAAAGAATGGGATTATATTATAAATGTTTTATAATCTGCTTTTGAACTTAACATTGTATATTGGACACCTTTCCACATTAATAAATATATACCTATGGAATCATGTTTATAGTTACAGAGTATAGAATTTTGCATTCTTTAGCCAGTTATTAATGGCGAACTTTAGATGTTTTAAAATGTTCCCTAGTAGAATTCCCTAAAGCTTTCTGGGCTTAACCTTTATTTCCTTATCCAATGATTTCTTTGGAATAAATTCCTAAAAGGAAAGTTGCACATTAATATTGATAAAGATTGTGAAATGATCTCCCAGAGGTGATGCTCATTCATCCTACTTTAACGCCTTGAATGGCACCACCTCTCTGTACTTATCCCAAGTCTCTTTGTTTGGTATTGCTTTGCTTTCCCAATTTGACTTCAATAGGTAAAGAGCTCTCTGTATTTTTCTTCTGGGTAGTAGGGTACAAACCAACAGAAACAACCAACACGCTTAATTTGCAAGTCGGTTCAGGGAGAGATGAAAAATATCTTTGCAGAAGTAAACACCAATCTTACAACTGCCCGTATGATACACCCCATTTCCCCCACCACCGAGATTTGTATAGTTTCTCTCCTGTCAGTATAATGCTCTAAAATTTTAGAGGTTTCAGAATGGGTTGCCTATCCCAGTTTCCTTGTGAAAACTATTTTCTTTATTGTGAGTAAAGATTTCTAGGCCTTGGTCAATAAAAGAGAAATGGCCAGTGCTAGAAAGAGTCAAGTGGCCCCACTTCTTTGCTCCAGATCTTAAAAACACCTAAAACAAAGCTCAATTAACAGGTTAATTTTTGTTGATCATACGTTTTGAATCTGGGACTTCTTGGCCATTTGAGAGGTCTGACATTCTGGGCCCTTTTATCCTTTTATTGGTGAATTCACTGAAGTGTAGGCAGACAGAAAATGTTCAAGTGGCAGGCAGATAAACTTGTTAAATCCCTGGAAGTCTTTCCTTCCTTGCTCTGGGAGTTTATCATCTTGGCAGAGTTAAAAGGCAATTAGGCCTGCAGGTCTTTGCTGGCTTGTTTATTGGTGGTTTACACATGGGTGTTGAAGAGACAGGGCCATATTAAACATTCTGATCCTGCTGGCCGGAGGGGAATGAGACCTCAGCCCAACTCGGTAAGTCTCCTTGAGAGACAGCCTTGCCAAAACGCTGGAGGAAAATCCTTTCAATATAGTACGTGTGCCCCACCATGCTCATTGTTGGTGGAAAATTGGAGTCGGCTCGCTTCATGCTGTGTTCCATTTCCTGGGAAATGGTTTTATGGAAGGACATTTGATGAAAAAGTTCATTCCTTCTGTAATTGTTAGCTGCCCCTGTGGTGTGAGTTAAGGTAGAGGCGCACTGGAAATGTTTTCAAGCCCATGCATGAGAAGGGAAGGCTATCAGTTTGAAAGTGGGTGAGGGATAGATTTCCATGAAGTCCTCTGGTCCCTCTGAGTTCTCAGAGTCTCCCCAGCCAGGCTGATCTTGGGCAACATTTGTAAAGGAGGTAGGTCTTGGGGTTTTGCAATCACTTCTTCCTTTTCTCATATCCTGCCTTCCATCTGCAAAGCCTACGGGCTGCCTCCATGGGATGAAGATCCAGGGTTGGAGTCATGCCTAACTCCTTCACACCCATGTGTTAGTGAAGTGATATGGCTCATCACTTCACCTCCGCCCCTGTTTTTCACAGTCAGCTTAGGCACTCATCTTAATGCAACACGTGAGAATTGCCAGGGCTCAATTGGCTGGACTCAGGGGTCAGGCACTCCTGGATTCTACTTCTGGCTCTGGGTCTAACTGTGTGCCTTGAATTTCTTCTCTAATCTCAAGTTTTTTCTATTTGTGAAATAGGGACAAAGCTAGTCCCTACCATGCTGGTTTGTTGAGAGACAAAGTAATACATGGAAAGTGCTTAGCGTAGTGCCTGGCACTTTAAAAAAAAAAAAAGCACAATAAATGGTAGCTCTTATGATTAAAATGTGCTTTATTTGTCTAACACATATATGTAAAATATGTATTATGTATATGTATATATCTGACACACATATATGTAGTAGTATATGTATGTGTATACATTTACACAGTCCAGTGACAATTATATTTTTTGACAAGATGTAGCTATTTTTGTTTTACCAGTCTAGGGGTGTTACTGAAATATAAAAACCTATCTGTATAAAATGAGAAAATCCTTGCTCAGGTCCAGAATACTTGGAATGTAAGGACTTTCCGTTTCCACAACTGGCCATTGTGCTCAGCGGCCAATGGAACTCCTTTCCTAAGTGGCTGCTACTTATCCAAATCTTGGTTCCTCAGGAATTAGGCACCCTGCCTTCATGTTCTCAACTAAAGAAAACACAACAGATAACTGCAGCTTTTATTCCCAATCTGACCTTTGATGTTCTGAAACTCTTTTGCCATAGTGTCTTGCCAGCATCTGCACAAGGACTTCCTCTAGCCGAGTAATGTGGTTCTGATTAAGGACATCCTATAAGACCCAGGAGGATGGCCTGGAAAGGAAACCAGCCTGAGACACTAGAGTGAATTTCCATGCCTCAGTCAGATATATGATATTAAAGACCAGAAGGTATATGGAGTTTGTCGTTGGAAGACTCAGAAACAAAATTAAAGCAAATGGCTGACAAATTGGCTGTCTTTTATGCAAAGTTGACAAGTAAGCTGCCTCTTACCCGAAAGAGGATATGCAGAGCCCTCCAGCCAAATGGCTCGGCAGGCAGTCAGCAGGCCTTTTGAAGTTCCTGCTCGCATGCCACTTTTAACAACAAGGCCTCTGCTGAATTGCTTCCTCATAAAGACATGGAAACTTAATTTTCACCGAAAATATCATAGTTCCAACAATGATCATTCATTCCTCTCCTTAGTGCATGCAATATTGGGTAAAATACCTGTGTTCTGTACAAATGAGGTATTTTTTTTCTCCTTACAGTTTTATGAATTAGGCTATAAATATTAAACCTCACTTTATTTCACGGATGCTAAGACCTTTCTCTGGGGCCGGCTAGGCACTGGCTCACTCCTGCCACAGTCAGGAGGTGAGGTGATTGTGACCAATAATGGAAGATTCTATTTGCTCTCCCTGGTTTCGTGGAGGCTCCAGCCACAGGAGGAAGGACAAGAGGGCTGTGCAGTGGGCAATGGCGTTTGGAGAGCTTAGAGTTTCTCTATCAAATATCTAAGAATCTACTCATCGTTGTAACTCTAATATGATTTTCTTGTTAATCTCTGTCAAGCCATGAAATCTGATATGTTAACCATGACTAAGCCACGAAATTTGTCAACTTTCTCTGTGATTTACACAGACTCTGGGTTTTTTATTTTTTAAGTCTTAACACAAAGTGTAGAGCAGTACTTCCCAGTATGCTTTTCCCAGCAGGCAGCTGGTATCCTATGACAACAAGGAAGAACAGAGTGTACGCATTTCTCTTGCTGTTTCAAGGACCAAGGACAGATAAGATAAAACCTAAAAACGAAATAATATATTTTTCTTTGAGGTGATAACTGTGAACATAGTAGACTTGCTTAAGCATCAATAAGTATCAAATAAACATCCAGAATAGTTTTATGGTTCATATCATTGGGTGTGATAACACACTTCCTTAAAGTGGTAGATTATTTGTTTTGAGAGAAAATGAGTGAATAAAACCTGTTTGTTTGGCTTTTTTAGTGGTACGTGGTATAACTTATCTCTTCAACATAGTATGAGCATGAGCTGTGACTTGAAATCCCACTTTGCTGTTGGCTAGATGGGTGAATTTGTGTAAGTCACTCAACCTTTTTTCCCCACTCAGTCTTTTCTTCTAAAAAAATGAGGAAGATAGTATTGGAGCCTACTTTGTAGGGGCCTCTAAGGCGCTGCAGAGATGCCATCTATAAAACTCAGAGTGAGCACATTTGTCCTTTATCCACTTGGTCTACTAGTATCATTGGCATAATAGTATATAATGATATAATAAGTCATTGCGTATCTTTGTCACCCAAAGGAAAATTCATATAATTGGGAAAGGATTTTTTAAACATTTTGCCAGAGAAAATGTAGGTAGTTTTTGACAAATCATTATCATACCTGTAGACAGTTTTTCATATGAAGGAAGGAAAGCAGCTCAAATGAAGGAAGGAGAGCAGCTCAAAGGAAGAAAGAAATGTTGCAGAACTGGAGAGTAGTGAGGACTGGGATGTCTTTCTCTCCTGTCCCTACCAAATGTCTTTTTTCTTTGGACTCAGAGAAAAAGAATACCCAGATCCTCCCCAACTGATGCCTGGTTTCTACCCTTTAGAATCTAGAATCAGATAATCAGATGGCTTAAAACTCAGAGTATTTTGGTGACTTTGAGGACCATGTAGTATAGTGATTTTAAAACTTTCGTTTTTCCTACAAAATTTGTGCAGTGCTTCCGATCCTAAAAGAGTCCTTCCCAGATACCTTTCCAGTAGATCCATAGGATATAACTTGTGAAAACAGAGTCAGGCTAATCTGTTCATTTTATCAAGAGTGAACACAAGTCTATGAAGTGTGGGCAAGTTGCTCCAGGTCTTACCACTGATGGCCAAAAGTAGCAGCCATGTCTTTTTTTTTTTTTTTTTTTTTTTGAGACGGAGTCTCGCTCTGCCCCCAGGCTAGAGTGCAGTGGCGCAGTCTCGGCTCACTGCAAGCTCCGCCTCCCGGGTTCACGCCATTCTCCTGCCTCAGCCTCCTGAGTAGCTGGGACTACAGGTGCCCGCCACCTTGCCCGGCTAATTTTTTGTATTTTTAGTAGAGACGGGGTTTCACCGTGTTAGCCAGGATGGTCTCGATCTCCTGATCTCGTGATCCGCCCGCCCCAGCCTCCTACAGTTCTGGGATTACAGGCGTGAGCCACCGTGCCCAGCTTCTCCTTCTTCTTCTTCTTCTCCTTCTCCTTCTCCTTCTCCTTCTCCTTCTCCTTCTCCTTCTCCTTCTCCTTCTCCTTCTTCTTCTTTTCTTCTTCTTCTTCTCTTCTTCTTCTTCTTCTTCTTCTTCTTCTTCTTCTTCTTCTTCTTCTTCTTCTTCTTCTTCTTCTTCTTCTTTTTTGAGAGAGAGGAAGTCTCACTGTGTCTCCCAGGCTGGAGTGTAGTGGCATGATCCCGGCTCACTGCAACCTCTGCCTCCTGAGTTCAGGCAATTCTCCTTGCCTCAGCCTCCCGAGTAGCTGGGATTACAGGTACCCACCACCATGCCTAGCTAATTTTTTGTATTTTTTTCTTAGAGATGGGGGTTTCACCATGTTGGCCAGGCTGGTCTTGAACTCCTGACCCTCAAGTGATCCGCCTGCCTTGGCCTCCCAAAGTGCTGGGACTATAGGTATGAGCCACCAAGCCCAGCCACAGCCATGTCTTGAGTTAGTCAGTTCCCTTGCCATTATCCTCACTTCTTCACTTCCCACACAAACAGGAGGAAGAGAAAAGCAAGGCATAAGAATCCAGGATGGTTTTAATCAACTTGCTCAGGCTCTTGAACCCTTGAATGAATGTTCCATGAACAATGTCATGGAAGCTATGAAACCTCTCCCACCTAAATAAAATTACCTGGAAAATGTTGTGAACATGTATACATGCATTTTCCTGTGGTGAAGGTTCACAGCTTTTATCAGATTCTCCCAAAGAAGTTTGTGACACCACCCCCCAAAATGGTTAAGAATGATTTCCCTATAATTTGTGCTCCTAAAAGTCACCTTTCCAGTTCTGATTGTGAGCTGCAAGGTTAACAATTACATCCACTTTAGCCTTTCAAGGGAAATGTAGCATATAATCCTATGAGTGTCTGAGGTCCCAGGCTTGCTTGTAAAACAGCAATTGGGTTGTGAATTATTCAGGGTGTGTCTGTAGCTTAATTCTCAACTGGTATTCTAACTGGAACTAGGTTCTGACCATCTTAGAACCCAAATGGTTCAAAACTAAGAAAATAATGCACGTTTATTTACAATGCTCCAGAAAAGTACATTTATTTCGAGACATGCACATTCATTTATTTGGTTAATTCTGCTTTGGTCCTGGATCAGGGTTGCCAGATTTCACAAATACAGGACATCCAGTTATATTTGAATTTCAGATAAACAACAAATAATTTTTTAGTAGAGTTCTTGGAAGGGAGAAAAATGGATCAGCCTTGCAGATGTAGAAAGAGCTTTCTTTTCAACTCTAGAACATTTGCTGCAAAAATTAAGGGAAGTTTACTGTAACAGCCGCAGGGTCTTTTGGAGATAGTAGATACATTCTAAAACTGGTTTGTTGTGATGGTCGCACAATTCTATAAGTTTACTCAAAATCCTTGAACTTTACACTTAACATGGATGACCCTGATGGTATGTAAATTTTGGCTCGGAAAAGCTGGCAAAAAAAAAAAAAAAAAGAAAAGAAAAATTAAGGGATCACTTTATGCCAACTGTTCCTTAATTTTTAATGCTGAGCTTCAAACTACTTTAAGAATATGGCTACCATAATTCTGCTCCTCAGAATAAAGTATATAAGCATGAACACCAAATTTTGCATAACATTTCTGGACCTGCTGAATAAGTACGTGATAAATAAGGAATGACATCTCTGGATACCAACTTCTAACTGAACCAGGAGTCCACACACCATTAAAATCCTTTTCTTGATGCTGGGAATAAGGCTTATCTGGGGCAAAAGCAAGAGTTGCTGTTTTGGAAAGTCTTCTTCAGTTGTTGACTATGAGAGTGACCTCTGTGACACCTGCCACCTTGAGACTGCCCCTCTCTCAGTTCATGCTGAAAGGACATGGGGAGGACAGTACTTGTCTATGGTGTACATAGAGCCTCATTTTTGGGATAACTTCTTTAGTACAGACAACAGGTTCACAAGCCAGTGTGTAGACTCAATCAGGAGGCACCTCCACCAAAACACACACAACTCATTCTCTTGTTTTAGTGCCAGCTGAAACTAGGAAGTGGGCTGTGCTTCTCTTTTATCTCTATTGACCTACCCAGGTATTCTGAGAAAGACACTTGACCAGGATGAATGGTTCCAGTAGAGAGGGGCTGGGATGGGGTTTCTTAGCCACAGGAAGAGTATTCCCTGAGAAATTCATTCTCTAACAAGATTTGAGGACTACTCCTTCAGGTTTAATTACTAGACTCCAGAAGGGACAGTCCTTTATACAGCTCATAAGAGTCACTGTGGACCTCTGCTAGACCGTCCAGACAAGTACTTCTATTTTTCTATTTTTGTTCTAAATGTTAGCTCTTTATCCAAATGAAACAAAACGCCTAAAAGAACTAGGGGAGGAGAACCAAGGCCCCTCAGAGACACCTTTATTCTTGCTCTTTCTCCTTTCAAGACATGGTTGCTCCCTAGGCAGTCACATTTCTCTGGTGATGGAGAGAAGGGAGGGCAGTCGGAGATTGAGGGGACAGCATGGTACAGCCAAGACATGCTGATAGCTGGAGGGGAGGCTGCCTGGGATCTGAGGAAGCAGTGATGTTCCAGCTCCAGTCAGCTGAACTCCCTTAATAGGCCTCTCCATCTCTCCAGGCATTAGAACTTGTAGAGAAAGAAACTGCTAGAATCCAAATCTTTTCACACAGTGAGGCCCCCAAACAGTCCAGCCTTCACACACAAGCCAGCCTGGTTCTCCTGACTGACTTGATCAGTACCTCAAGGTGCACAGATGTCTGTGCCTGGAAGCAAAGCCTCATTGGAACCCCACTATTCTGGAACTCTTGGGCTGGTCTCAGCCAGCTGCCTGTGTGAAGATACAACTAATTAGCTCATGGAGAAGACAAACTAACTCAAAGCCCTTCTTCCCGGCCTAACAATGCTTATATTAATTCAATAAATTCTGTCTTCTCATTCAAACCAATCCTGAAGGAAGGACCTCTGCCAGCTCACACTTAATTACTGCTGGCATTTGAAAGCAAGTAAATGCCTTCCCTTGACAAATATTCTATAAATCCATCACTTTTGCTTATTTTAAATGACTTCTCCCACATTTGTCCAAATAAGTGAAGCTTTACCATTTTTGGCTTTTTTCTGCAGAGTGAGTGAGTTTTAGGCGTTTACTGGAAGGATCATTTCTGATGACACCAAACCTCTTCCACATTTTTAGCTTTGGGTTTTGAATCCAGGAAACCCAGCACTAACCTTAAAGTTCCATTTTCTTTTTT
>NW_016811584.1:526887-534430 GCF_001698545.2 Rhinopithecus bieti | reverse complement strand
GTAGAGACGGGGTTTCACCGGGTTAGCCAGGATGGTCTCGATCTCCTGACCTCGTGATCCGCCCGTCTCGGCCTCCCAAAATGCTGGGATTACAGGCTTGAGCCACCGCGCCCGGCCAAAGTTCCATTTTCTTACTTGTGAAAGTGAGAAGCTGAGTACCCATGCTGGAACTCGCCATATAGATGCCTCACTGCTTTTCAGTTCTGTTTCTCCTCCATGTCTTTTTCCTCTTGCCAATGTTTAGGTAAAATTATTTCTATTTGATACATTTTTCTTTACTCTGGTCCTTAATGGGTCAAGTCTTACGTGGCTTCACAGCCCTGACAGCGAGTAGTATTGCTATTTTGGAGTCAAGGTCTCAGTCTGTCGGCCAAGCTTGAGTGCAGTGGCACCATCAGGGCTCACTGCAACCTTGACCTCCCAGGCTCAAGGATTCCTCCCACCTCAGCCTCAGCCTCCAGGATAGTTGGTACTACAGGCTCATGCCACCATGCCTGGCTACTTTTTGTGTTTTTTTGTAGAGATGGGATTTCACTATGTTTCCCAGGCTGGTATCTTGGAGTTTCTTTAAGTCAGTTCTCCTCAGGGAATATTTTGTATGTCTCTTGTAAAGTTCTAAGAAGGGCGGTGGTTCCCTCAGTCTCACAACATAATACTACAAGGAATTATGTTTTTAAAGATGCTATCAGCAGTGGTTTTTAACCAGGAAATGGGGAACTGGGAAATGAGGGGGGATCTTGGCCCCCATCCCTGGTCATTTGTCAATGTCCACGGAGATTTTTGGTTGTCCCCTAATGAGGAGTGCTAATGTAGTGGGTAGAGGCCAGGAACATCCACAAAGCAGTCCTGATGACAAATCATTGTCTGGCTCAAAAGTTCAAGTGTCAAGGCTGAAAACCTTGAATTAGAGGAATTCTTGTTTTGTTTTTTGGTTTGTTTTTTGCTCTCCCTCAAGTCCTGGGATAAAGAAAAGAGAAAGAAAATGCCCCCATGTTGATGAGTGTAAGCGTCCTGATCCTGAGTTCTTACATCCCACATAGATCCAGGAATTGGAGAGCACCAGGGTACCAGCGAGCAGGGCAAAGTGCAGGGTGGAGGCAGATCTTCTGAGCTCCAACAGCTGTCTGAGCTCCAAGGAGAGACAACTTCGACCAAAGCAGAGGACCAAAAAGTTACAAGGATGTTTAGTTTGTGATAAAAATCATTTTGCAGATTAAAGTGCTTCCTCTTGCCCATAAAATGGTATGTTCTTTAAATAACTCAAAAACTGGAGGCATTTAACTGTCGCAAGCAGGAGGCAGGCCTCGGAGCCACAGTGGATTGATTCCATCCTCAAAATGGAGCATACCCAAGCCATAGGTGGCGCTCTTCCTGCTTTCTCCAGTGTGCTTTTGAATAACCCGTGTTTTCAATGCCCCTACTCGCAGCATGAAGGGATGGGGAATAGAGGGTGTTTCCTGGAACCAGTTTCTCCCTCCACATCTCTGGGCTCCATTCACCCTCACTTCCTCGGTGGAGCATGATGCCTGCTCAACTTCCAGTCTTACCTCCTGTCACTCCAAGTACAGTTAGGCAGAGGTCCCACAGGCCCCGCAAAAAGTGCCAGGGTCTCTCATTGGCTTTGATGGGATCATGTGCTCATCCTGAACCAATGCTTTGGTTAGGGGAGAAATGCTGGAAGCTGATTGGCTGTGGCCTAACTTAGCCCACACCCTCTGAGCTGCTGTGGAACCTTTTGCCATGCAGGTGAATTAAGTAAAAGTGGGGGCACATGTGTGGCCTCAAAGGGAAATTAGGGTAAGAGAGTCACCCACACACCATTCGCTCCATGGTGACTTTAAATTCTGTGGTGGAAAACTTAGGTCTTGCCCTAGCCTTGCTGTTAACACGAGCTGCTTGGCTTCGGATAACTTTATGACCCTCCCTGCCTTCTTTTCCTGTCTGCAACATGGAAATAATCATTCCATCAGAGTGGTTATAAAAAATCAAGCAATTATCTTGGGATATGGGAAGGATTGGGCAAACAAATAGTGATGGTGTAGATGGGAATGAATTCAGTTCAGCTTCTAGAGTCTCAAAGAATCTAGACCAGCTACAACCCAGCCCGCTAGTCCATGCCAGCCTTCGGAAGCCAGTGTCTAAATTTATCCCAGTTCTCATTGTTGCAGGTCAGTGTGGGAAATCTTCTGAGGTCAATGATTGAGGTAATTGACTTGCCGTATCTTGAAAAAGTCTCTGTTAAATGACATAATTGGTTTTAATTATGTAATTACAGCACTTAAAGTGTGGGGGTGAAAGGTTACTATTATATTTGGAAGTGAGATCCCCAAATGAAGCAAGCGTGTTTAGGCCAACGTGTCTTCGAATTTCTCATTTTATTTTTTCAGAAGGAAGCCAGAGGGGGCTGGCCTTGGCCCTGGTGATTTGGGGATGATTATCTTGCATGAGGTAGTGGCAGGGCTGATCGCGGCACCATAGGAACCTTTGTGAAGAGAAGGAAAGGGCTTCCGTAAAGACCTCTTTGCGATCTGAAGTTAATGAGCAGTGGGAACTCAACTGTCAGCAATTGAATCTGATTGGGCAGGGTAATTATATGATTGCCTCTGGTGTTTGCACATGCACGGGGATATTTTTATTGTAAAAACCTAATTGCTTACTTACTTGGTGGAGGGAAAACCTAAACAAAATTTGTGTTGTCATAGGTTAAGAAGATACCCTTTCTTTGTCTCTAAAAACGCGGCTTGCTCTGGGTGAGGGTTTTGTTTCTTTTTGATTTCAATCAAAGATGTCGTTTGTAGGACTTGGATCATATGATAATATTAAAACAGAAAGCTACTTTGGACTGTGTGTCTTTGGTCAATGACCACATGCTTTCTACCCAGTCTTAAGCCATCCTCTCCAGTGGTCTCTTTCGTAATGCAAAGGTAGCTAGAATCCTGGGGATTATTCAAGCTGCTGGGACAAACCCAAGACTTTGGGGGTTTTTTGTTTTGTTTTTGTTTTTTTCTTCCACGTGGAGGCCCCTGACAAGATTGGCTTCATAAGCTATCTGGTTTCCCTTAGTTGCATAAGGCAAGTGGGAGGTATCATGTCTGTGATAGCCTTTTAGACGTCAACACCAAGGGTAAGAAGAACAAAGCGCTCCCCCTGCAATTTCTCAGGGACTTGGAGGAAAGGAAAGGGCAAAGCGGGCTCCCGTATTGTTATACCAAACTGTGATCCACCTTCTTGTCTGTTTCAACAATCTCCATGAGGATGGCATCTCCCTTACCCCTGATGCTGGTGCGCAGAAAAGATTGTTGCAATTGGGTCTATTCCATAGCAGTTCAACTCTGCATTATTTTTTTTCTCTCTTCTCATAGAAGACAAAAAAAAAAGCTATTTTCTAAGTTCTTTCGTTTCCTGAGATCTCACTGACAGAGGTCAAAATGCAACTGGATTGTGGGCATTGGCGGAGCACCAGTTCCTCCTGTAATCAGGGCTGCAGACTCCAAAGCTGGGTGCTCTGGTTGGATGTAGGATTACAGGCTGCAGAATGGCTGCGAACAAAGGACTTTCAGCCCTTTGGACCAGCCATGCTCTCTGTCTCAGGAATCTTGCACATGCTGACCCACCCCAATCTTGGCTGGCTAACTCCATGGGTTCTCCAGGCTCAGTGTTACATGTCACTTCTTCCCAGGAAGCCTTCCCTGTTCACTCATCCCCAGTCTGGGTTGGCTGCCTTTGCTTTGTGCTCCATGGCACCCTCTAGGTTTCCTTAGCTGCTGTCCTGTAACTGCCTGTCTCGTTTTTCTCCCACATACCCCATAAGCTCCATGGGGGCAGGGCCTGTGTTCCTATTTGTCACTACAATATCTCCAGAGCTTGGCACCATGCTTAATGAATGTGTGTAGAATGACTGAATGAGGAGAGGAATGGTTGCTGGTTGTCCTAGGAACTGTGGTGTGTGTTGTCCTGGTTTCCGTGCCCTTGCTGTTAATACTGCTTTCTTGTTGCTTATAATTTTCATTGTCCCAGATGATCCAGCTCTGTCGGAAGCACGTAGGCACAGCCAAATCTCATGCTGTACATTGATCATCTGTCCAACCTTTGCCTAGAGTGGGAGCCCCCAGTTCCTTCGAGATCCAACATTACCTGTCTGTAAAGAAGAAGAGGAGGAGGGAGACAGCGGGGAGGATCCAGTGGCAGTTTAACACCAGAGCAGGTCCAATGTTTACTTTTACCCTTTTGGAGGTGGGTAATGGCAAATGCTGGGTGCTGGGTTTCAGAGAGACTCTGCATAATGAGCTTGGATTTGGGGGCTCACATGTACTTTATATTTTGCTAGAGTGTAGGGGTTGCTATTTTTGTATTTAATTCACAGCCAGACTGTTCCATGATTTCCACCAGTGTAGAACAAGAATCTAGGTCCATCATCCACGTGATGTAAATTGTTGTGTCAGCCTCATGGTGGCCACACACAGTGTTGTTTGGTTCTTGCTACATGGACAGAGAGGAAGGTTGGACATTCGTTGCTACTTAGTCACTATTATATTTACTATTTGCTTTTCAAGGCCATGATTTTCAACACTTTTTCTTGTTTTGATTTTGTGGCTTTTGATGTTTTGAATCCTCCTCTACCCCCCAGCCCAGCCCAGTTGACTTCTTAGACCATGAGATCCTGAGTAACTACTCAATGAATAGGTGAGATTTCACTAGCCCTATATGATTTTGGGTGTACCTAACCAGCTTCTTCCCTAAGCAGAATATGAACCTATGACTTTTCAGGCTTCAGGCCAGAGAGCTTCCTACTGAACCCCTAAACCCCAAGCCATCATAGAGTTTGGACTATCTGTTGTTGATTGGCCTGCAATCATGATTTCTGAGTAGATGGACATTGGTACATGGAAACTGAAGCCTCACGTGTGACAGAAAAGAATAAACCCACAGAGACCACAGGGCATTGGCCTTATGCTTCTTGTGCAGCTGTCTGTACTCAACTTTCCTAGGTCTGACTTTTATTCTCCTCTGTTAGCTCTGACTCTGTATTTACTTTGCATTCTTGAGTTGCATTTTTGCTTTGGCATAATAAGCACCTAAGTTGAAATCTTTGGGGGTTCCTCCTAGGAAGAGAGTTTGAATCTACTTTTATAGTAGATGTGTTCATCAATGTTGTGCACTTTGAACCAAACACAATGAGCCATGGTGAGTTTTATTCCTGACTTCTAAGGATATTGTAGTCTAATTTTCAGTTTTGGAATTGAACCAAGAGATGCCTCACCACCTCATATTCCTTCTGGATTGAGGCAGTATTGTAATAACTGCCTACAGAAGTAAATCACATACTTTTGCAATAAAAATTTCTTTGAATGACACTTAATAATTAATTAAACTTGGCAGTGCAGCCTCTGAAGTGTCTCATCTCGCCTAATCACAATGATCTATTTCCTTTCAGAGTGCTTCTGTATGCAATGATTAGTCCTTTTGTTATCATCACATTCTAGATTAAAATGAATAATTTTTTTTGAAATTTACAAATAAAATTTATTTTGGAGAGGAAGGGATTTTATATTACTGATTAATTGATCAAATTTTGAGCTCTTTCTTGAGACAAAACATGAAAGTTTGACAGTTTTCCTTTGAATAGCAAATGAATATCTTTTAAGTATATGTATTTTAATTTAGAAATATTAATGTGAGGGACTAACCAAACATGTCTGCATATATCGTTAGTTGGAGAAGCACATATCTATTATAATTTATTGTGAAACAAAATAAGTAAAATAAGTAATTTGATGGCCAAATCAACTGGCAGACTAGAATGACCTTTGTAGGATAGTTGCTACTGAGTCGCTAAACAAAAATTAAATGGTACGAAAAAGTTGCACAGAGAATTGAATGATTAACTCTGCCTTGTAAAGACAGTTAATGTTCTTAAGAAAGGTAACACAAGGTATTAGGAGGCAAGAGTGTGGAAGCTTTATGTAAGGATCCTTACCAACCAGGGAAAACTAATACCACTAATTATCCTTTTACTCTTTATCCTGGAGTGCTCAGTATGTGAAGAAAATAAATGTCCTGTAACACATAGCTTGGAAAGGACAGAAGATAAAAGTTTAAAAGACATCATAGTCTTCAACTGCATAATGAAAACCAAGCCTTGCTGAGGTTAAATTTTGACTATTCTTTTTAGCTCCACGTCTTTCAAGGCCATTGTAACCTGACTGAGATATCTTTTGATCTTATGCCTAATGCTAATAATAATTTTTATATCACACTGTTATTTTCAGAATTGTGTCACTCAGATAGAATATCAAGCAGCGCCTGTCGTTTAGTGAGTAGTACACAAGATATAGGTCTTATTTTTAATACCACAGTTTGTGCATCACCTGAGAAAAAAAGCTGAAAGCATTTTAGGATAAAACATTTCAACATTTCAGGTAGAAGCTCTCTCAAGAAATAAGAGGTACCTGATTGAAAAAGCTGTGTTACAAGCTGAAGACCAATAATTTAAAACAAACAAACAAAAACCAAAAACAAAGAGACGGTAGTAATAAACTACCTGGAGATTAATAATTCAGAGGCCAATGGTAGTGATTCTAATAGGTATAATGTGAAGTGAAATGTCATAAACCAACTGAAGCACCAGAGATGTCAGATGATATAACTAATCCACCTGGAAAGGGAAGACGTAGGAAAGAATGGGGAAGTTTTGCTTTAAGCATACCAGATCTTTAGTGAGAGTTACAGAGCATTCACTTTCTAAGGCAGAAGACAGAAAATTTAAAATATATAAACGATTTCAGAATGACTCAGTAATAAATTAGTGATTTAACTTGGGCAAGATATTTTAAGCAAACTGATCCTCCTTGACACATAACAATCAAAACTAATCAGAAGATTGAGAGAGCCTTAGGATTTGATTTTATTAGATTGTGTCAAAATGTTATATGTGTATTTTTCATTTTCTGTGCTCTTAAAATTTCTAAACGTTTGATTGGGCATGGCAGATCACGCCTGTAACCCCAGCACTCCGGGAGGTCGAGGTGGGCAGATCACTTGAGGTCAGGAGTTTAAAACCAGCCTGACCAACATGGTGAAACCCCATCTCTACTAAAAATACAAAAATTAGCCGGGCGTAGTGGCGCACACTTGCAGTCCTGGCTACTAGGTAGGTTGAGAGGAAGAATAGCTTGGGCCCTGGAGGAAGATCCTGCTGTGAGCCGAGATCATGCCATTATACTCCAGCTTGGGTGATAGAGTGAGACTCCATCTCAAAAAAAAAAAAAAATTCTAAAAGTTAGCTAACACTATAGGAAACGGAAATGGAAAAGTAAGTATGCTTAATGACAGAAGAAAATTAATCAATTTTTAAATAACCACTTTTCCTAAAATCATATTTATAACCCAAATATCTTTCAAGGCCTAATTCATTTTACAAATTCTACAAACACCTGTGTAATTGTCCAGTTAATTACATACTATATGTATTTTTATCCCTGACTCTATTTTGTCCTGCTCCCTTAGATGTTATTTTTCTTTTTTTTATTTTTCTTTTTTTTTG
>NW_016811584.1:501352-524027 GCF_001698545.2 Rhinopithecus bieti | reverse complement strand
ATTGTCCGGCACTCCCTAGTGAGATGAACCCAGTACCTCAGTTGACAATGCAGAAATCACAGGTCTTCTGTGTCGCTCGCACTGGGAGTTGGAGACTGGAGCTGTTCCTATTCAGCCATCTTGCTCTGCCCCTAAAACGAATAATTTTAAAAGAAAAGAATAAATGACTGCATTTTATATAAAATCAAACCACTGCTTATTTATGTTGTTTGTTTTAAAAATATTTTCACCAGTCATGGTGGCTGATGTCTGTAATCCCAGTGACTGAGGAGGCTGAGGTGGGAGGATCATTGAGTCCAGGAGTTGGAGACCGGCCTGAGCAACAAAAGAATAAAATAATTGGCCAGGCATGGTGGTGCATGCCTGTAGTTTCAGCTAATTAGGAGGCTGAATCTGTAGGATTGCTTGAGCCCAGAAGTTCAAGGCTGCACTGAGCCATGATCATGCCACTGCAGCCCAGCATGGGCGACAGAGCGAGACCCTGTCTCAAAAACAACCAACCAACCAAAAAAAAAAAAAAAAAAAATTGCATGTTTCTTCACTGATTGATTTATTCTACAAACAGATTTAAACAGGTTCTCTACGTGCAGTGCCTTGAAGAGCAACTGGCATCCTAGCATCACCTGGAGACTTCTTTAGTAATATGAATTCTCAGACTTTGCTCAGACCTACTGAATCAGAATATCTGTAGGTGGATTCCAACAAGATGTGTTTAAATGGGCCTCTGGATGATCCTGATACACAGGAAAGTTTGAAAGCCACTGGTTTAGTTTTCTGCCAGTCCATGATATGGGGGTATTAAAGGGAGAGTAACTACATATGGCCCTGCCATCCAGCTCCTTGTGATCTGATCAAGGGCATAAGGCATAAATTCATCAGGCAGGTTGGCAGAGTGATCTTTACAAAATGTAGGTTACATCATACACTCACTTCCTAAACCCCTCCGGGAAGTCCCCTTTGTACTTGTAATAAATGTAAATGCTTAGCTCAAGCCTACAAGGCCTGGCATGCTCCGTCCCCTGACTACCTTCCAACCTCATCTGATGCTATTCCCTCCCTCCCCCAGTGCCCTGCTGTGCTGCGCTGGCCTTCTTTCTCATCCTCAGACATGCCTGCTGAGTGTAGAGAAAGGGAGGTAGGGTAGAGAGAATTGTAAAGGGAGACTTGGACACTGAAGTATTTTTTTCACATGACAAAATATTCCTAAGCTACTCTCTCCACTGGTTAATATTATTGATATATATATATAGATGTGCAATATATTAATAACATAATCAATATTAATGGCCTCATCTTTAAGTCTTTCACAGGTCTCAGGTGTCCTTCTGCCCAGGACATGGTTTGAGGGGAGATTCTCTGTTGTTTTCTTGGTCCCTCACACGCTGACTTCACACAGATCTGGCCCTCAAAAATTGTGGACAAATGGAAGAAGAGATTCTGCAAATCCAAATGCCCTCACAATGCTAGCAAAGTCTGAAAGGATTTGCTGAATCATTAAGGATATATTAAAGTCATTTAGTTTCATCTAAGTGTAATGTATTTTCCTTGCTTTCTCTCTCTGAGAGTCAGCCTGGCAGGTACAATGGGAACTGAATAAACGTGGCTGGAGAGACATGCTGGGGAGGGTGAAATCATCTGTTTTGCACAAGAATATTGATGGAGTCAGTGAATGGTTTTTACTGTCTTTATTCAAGTTTTAGAAAGGATGATGACCATATTCACTGGATTTTTGTCTTTTTAAAAGATTATCTGTGAATGCCAGTTTCGATCTTTGGGATATCATATATACCATGTGCTTTTCATATGAAGCAGCTACTCAGATTTTTATGGAATGTGAAAATATTGTATCTCAGGATTTTCTTCATAATGAGAAAGAGAGAAACACATATTTCAAATATGATCTTTTAAAAAAATGAATTGGATTTGAGGCAAAGAGCTTCTTAAAGATTTAGGACTTCTGGGTCCAAGAACAAGGGCAATGGTTTTTGGACTTTTTGTCTTATTTTTGTTTTGACTATCTCTAGCTCTAACTTTCACCATAACAGGCTGTTATTTTATAAATACATTATCTCTGGTTTTAGAAATTATTTGCTCATTGGGAAGCCTCTCATTTGAGATCCGTAGAAGAGAGAAGTCATGGAGGTAGGGAAGGGGGAAATGCTTCTTAAGGTCTCCCAACTTCTCCTTACCTCGTAAAGATATCCCAGGATGAGGAGTAAGAACACCCTTACTACCTGAAGCTCTGTGGATATATGAGGGAGCCCTTCTTATTGTTAAGGAGATACTAGTCTGCCCTGGTGAGTAGGGACAAGACAGACATGCCCTGTCCCACCCTCTGAGAACCCACAGCCAGAGGCTGGGCAGGATTTAGCAAATATAACTACATTTTCACACTTTGAAACACACTCTGAAGGATGAGTACAGAAACGTAGGACAGCATAGAAAAGGGAAACAAGTCCCCTCTGGAGCCAGCAAGGAGAGACATGAGGTTGAGACTGTGAAATGGAAGATGATCAGGCATTCATTGGAGGTGAATGATGGCCTAGGTGTTAGGTTATGTTAGGTTGTGGTGGCATGGGAAGGGGGGCAATGGAAAGTGTCCCCGGGGAACTGGCATCATGTCCCGCAATAGCTAGGGTTCTGCCCACAGAGGCTACACAGCGGAGAACCTCCTGAGCAACACCACTATGGAGTGAACCCCAGCGGCAGAGCGCTTCTCCTGCAGAGACTGAGATTTCCAAGTGTCCACTAATAGTAGATGTACTATCCTAGCATGACATCAGCACCGTGGTACCTGTTTCTGGTTGTTTTCCTGGTTCCTCCAACTCTTATGGCGCCTCTGTTTGAGATACCTCCTTTTCAGGGCAGCCTCTGCTGGTCTCCTCCTTGAGAGCAAAGCTGCCTGCAGTGGACATTCACTATTCCATGGAGGAGTTTGTATGGTTTTTAGGGAAGGGTTGGGAGCATCTTCAGATAATCTTCCTAGAGAACTGCCTTCTCTCACTGTGCTCTGGATCCAGAGGCATCTTTCACAGGTCTCGCATGTCCTTCTCTCCAGGACACAGTTTGAGGGCAGGTTCTCTGTTGTTTTCTCGGTCCCTCACACACTGACTTTGCACAAACCTCGCCCTGGAAAATTGTTGACAAAGGAAGGATGAGATTATGCAAATCTAAATGCCCTCACAATGCTAAGGCTAAATTTCAGGAATGTGAAATAAAAGAGATGCCTGATTCATTCATTTATTCAGAAATCAGTTATTGAGGACTTACTCCACCCATTCAGAAATAGTTATTGAGGACTTACTGTTTCACTGTACAGCAGAAACACAAAGCCTGGCTCATGGGAAGTTCCCAGTGGATACTGGTTATTAAAAAGGAAGTGGAATACTTACTCTGGTATCTGGGTCCCTTTGTCTTCCTGTCCCATGGACTTTTACAGAAGCCCTAATATTTGTTTGTTTGTTTGTTTGAGATAGGATCTCACTCACTCTGTAGCCCAGTCTAGAGTGCAGTGGTGTGAACATGGCTCACTGCAGCCTTGACCTCCTGCGTTCAAGGGATTCTCTTGCCTCGGCCTCCCAAAGTGCTGGGATTACAGGCATAAGCCACTGCACCCGGCTCCCCGGCTCTTTATCCTTCTCTCATTTAGGAGTGATAGTCCAGGCTACCAGCTCTGAATGTGTCTGCTTCTCTTCAGAGGGGCAGAGCTCTCCCATAGGCAAGAAGCACTTATTTCCTGGACTTGTGGCATTTCAGAGTGCCGAAGGACAGCTCACTGGTTGTTTGCACACAACCAATGTGAATGTGAAATGACAGGGAGCAGCTGAACTTCAGGGCGGCCTGAGGAACTTTTTAAACAATTAACAAATTAACGAAGATAGTCATTTGGAGCACCTAGGTTTCTACTTGCTGAGAAAGGCCTGACCTGTTTCTGAGGAGGACTTTTTTGATTAAAATAAAAGGGCAATTTCTGTGGACATGAAGAATTTAAGCCTGGGGTCGCATATGGAGCTTATAAGCCAGTTCCGCCTAGATGGCATTTTGTTTGTCTCAGAGTGTTCCAAAAACCTGAAAATATAATATATGATTCTGGCTTTCTGGGTTTTTGGGAAAAAACAAATGATCTGGTTATAGTGAGCTATATTCTCACGAGATTACCCCAGCAATCTCCTTTGTCCAGCCAGCCCTCTCAGTTTACTGGCCACCAATGTGGCCTTCCTCACATCTGCCTCACTTCCTTGTGTTATCCCTGGCCCCCGTCTGCATGGTGTGTGAACCTGCTTTGGCCCTGCAGAAGAGGGCCTGTGGCGGGCTTGCCATGGCCAGCAGCAGGCATTAATGATGCCCAGATTTGCCTTCCCAGCTCCTCCTCCAGATGCCACATGGCAGGACCAGTAGGAGTGACATCAGCAACTCATCACCCAGGCTGCCGATAAGAACTGCATGGGCACTTGCCTGGGCACTGCATTAGGGATTCTGACTTAATGGCTCTAGGTGAGGCGCAGAGGCCGTGTCCACACAGACAACTTCCGAAGGCCTGCACTGAGGCTTGTGCAGAGCTCCCCTGCTCTCTGGGACAAGCGTTCTGCCCCCATCAACACTCTTCTAGGCTTCTAGTCCTCTTCCTGAATTGGTGTTGAGCATCACAAGCCACTGTCATCCACTGGAATCAGAGAAGAGCACACATGTCAAAAGAAGCTCTTAAAGGGGGTATAATGCAAAAAACAGAAATAATGTCTTGATCTGAAGATCCAAATAAATCAACAAAACAATGGGACATGGGTGGGGGCGAGAATATGACAGACGTGAATGTTTCCCCCATCTTCTGCATGACGACAGAGAGGTACTTCTATGGGTGGGGATTCTTGAGGCCCACCTTGATGTGTGCTCTTAAAGGCAGCCTGTTATTTTCTTTCCAGATCCTTGCAGATTGTTTTTTCTTTACATCAACAAGTCAATAATTGTGCCAGATTATTTCTACTGCTTACCTCTTTTACAGTTTTCTGGTAAGCCCTTTTAACCTGCCACCTATGTGTTTCATTGCATAAATTTGTTGCTCCCTTTCTTAGATTTTGGTCTTTTCTTCTAGAGCATCTATTATACTCAGGTTGTCACTATGTAATGCCCATATCTATCATGTTGTCCCTTACAGATTACATCTCTATATTCTGGGATCACTTCACAAGATTACGGCCTATTTTTCTGATATTTTCTAGAGCAGTGATTCAGCTCCTTGCTACTTCTTTTTTTTTTTTTTTTTTTTTGAGACGGAGTCTCGCTCTGTCCCCAGGCTGGAGTGCAGTGGCGCGATCTCTGCTCACTGCAAACTCCACCTCCCGGGTTCACGCCATTCTCCTGCCTCAGCCTCCCGCGTAGCTGGGACTACAGGTGCCCGCCACCGCACCCGGCTAATTTTTTGTATTTTAGTAGAGACGGGGTTTCGCCGTGTTAGCCAGGATGGTCTCGATCTCCTGACCTCATGATCCGCCTGCCTCGGCCTCCCAAAGTGCTGGGGTTACAGGTGTGAGCCACCGTGCCCGGCCCGCTCCTTGCTACTTCTAATGCAGGCTTTGATTTCATTACTGCATTTTTCCTGGGTACTCAATAGTAGAAATTCCCTTCCATTTTCTGTCCTGTCTATAGTCTTCTGCCTTGGTGCCTCACATGAGCTTTTTCACTGATAGGGAAACTGAGGCCCAGAGAACGATATGATTTGTCAAAGGTTATGTTGTTAGTTCCTGGTAAAAATGAAAGAACTTGGATCTTCTACCAGTCCAAGGCACTATTCATCCACAAGACTCAATTGTAAAGATCAACCTTGAGATGAAAATAAATAATTTGATAGAAAAAATTGCCATTATCTTCAACCTGATCAAAATGTTACACCTATTGAGTATGAATATTCCAACTGAGAATTTCTTACTATAGATGACTGTAGTCACTCTTCCTTTTCTATAGCGTAGCACTATTGATATAGTGCTGCTGTTTAAAACCTCCTGTTTAAAGGGAACAAATTCTACATTTTCCATGACTTAGCTCCTTATCTGTGGACTAAAGACCCTTGGGAGTCCTCAAATCTGCAAAAACACAAACACACACACACATAGTGAACCATGGTCCAGAATAGAATGCCTCATAAATACATGTGTGATTTCTCTGGTGTGTGCATAGCCACTATTATGAGTTCGAAAATTTAAAAACATTACTGAATTTAAATACATTAGCATTTCATAACGTTACTGAATTCCTAGTAGCTTTTGATCATCAGGTATCAAGTTGTCTTCTCTGTCTTTATTTGCAGTCTCCATGCATCATAGGATGTGTTGCAGGGGACGTGGAGGAGCAGAGTAATGCTTCCAGTCAGGAATCAGGCTCTGTCCTTAGCAAGATGTGGCTGTAAGCAAGCAGCGTGGCTTCCCAAGGTGTCAGGCTTCTTCTGGCGCACAGGGGAGGTTATACTTATTAGTCATTTGTTCAATGGCCATTTATTTGAAGAGAAATAAAATTACACTAAGGTGGAGGAGTCTGCAGAAGTTTTTGATGTTTAAAGGGAGTCCTTGTCAAAATTGTACTGCTCTTGACTTCCATGATAAATTTGAAGCCTGCTTGTGCCCTTCTTCAAGTAGCTGCCAATCCAAGGGAAAATCTATACTGCCTGATGGCTCTCACCAACGGCTATAGTGTTGGGACCGATCTGGCAAGCAGATGTCTGCAGTGGAAACTTTCTATTCTAGAATAGCTCCTTTTGAGGAAGAAGGGTTGAGTCAAAGAAGAATGTTCCCCAGACAACTTGCCCCTTTGTTAATCAATGCTGTGATCTTGGCTGCCCCTATAGCAGCCCCATCTTCCTGAAATCTTCAGTAAAAAGGCCATTCAACAAATACATCTGGCATTGGCCAGGATTTTTCTAGCTGCACTGTAACAGCGAGAAATGGATTTAATCAGATTCAAAGGAACATTAAGACTCATTCCATAACAGTGGTGCCTCTCTGGAAGGGCTGTGGAAGATAGGTAATCAAAAACCAGTTTCTTGAGCAAAGCTTGCAAACCAGTGCAAAAGAATCAAGTTGACTATGCAGGTGTCTGAAATGCTAGGGACATTTATTGAGCTCATTGGGACACATGTACTATGTTCAGTGCTTTAATGGAGTAATCTAATTAGTCTTCATAGCAGCCTGCATAGTCAGCACTAACATTATGAGCATTTCATGGATGTGGCAACTTGAGAATTCAGCCACTGAGCAACTTGTCCAAGGTCACACAGTGATTCCTCCTTCTTTAACTACTGGGCTGATAATATGGCCACACTACTGATTGTGAGTCAGTGAGCTATTATTTTATTTGTTTCTTTAATTGGACAATGCAGTCCTTGTGCAGACATGCAGTTATTATAAGAAATGATAATTTGAGTCAATTTTAATAGATTTGGCAAAAGCTAGTATCTATATAATAGTAACAGAAACACTGAATTTGGTGAAAAAGACATTTGCAAGTCGTCTTCTCTATCCTTACTTGCAGCCTCCACGCATAATAGGATGTGTTGCAGGGGACGTGGAGGCCACGTGGAGGAGCAGAGTAATGCTCACAGTCAGGAATCAGGTTCTGTCGTTAGCAAGGTGCGACTGTAAGCAGGTGACGTGACTTCCCAAGTTGTGGCTTCTTTAGGTGCATGGGGAAGGACATAGTTTAGTCATGTATTTAAGATCTATTATGTAAGCAGATGTGACGACAAACTCACTATCTCTTACTGAGATTGTAACACAAATAATCCTGATGTAATGTGATCTATTCTAGGAGCAAGGTCTATATCTCTATGAGGGGCTAGGGCCACTGTAGGGTGCCAAGTCAGGCTTTCATCAGCACATGTTCATTGATGCCTACTCTGTTCCAGGCTCCATTCCAGGAGCTAGATGTTGCAAATACATTATATTTCAAAGAGTGGGGCCAGGGAGGCAGTGAACCAGTAACAAATAGGATGATTTCAGAAACTGGTAATTTGCATGAAGAAAGATACAGTAGAGTTATTAAGGAGTCGCTGGGAATGAGAAGAACTACTGGACTTAAGATGACCAGAGAAGATTTTTCTGAGGAGGTAACACCAAGACAAGCCTTAGAAAATGAGAACTGTTTTCTAGGCTGGGTGGAAACTGGGTGGATTGGCCTTGATGTGTAAGGTTCTAAAATCATTCTTCTTCTTTTTTTTTTGAGACGGAGTCTCGCTCTGTCGCCCAGTCTGGAGTGCAGTGGTGTGATCTCGGCTCACTGCAAGCTCCGTCTCCCAGGTTCACACCATTCTCCTGCTTCAGCCTCCCAAGTAGCTGGGATTACAGGCATCTGCCACCACACCCAGCTAATTGTTTGTATTTTTAGTAGAGATGGGGTTTCAACATGTTAGTCAGGATGGTCTTGATCTCCTGACCTTGTGACCTGCCCACCTCGGCCTCCCAAAGTGCTGGGATTACAGGCGTGAGCCGCCAGCCTGGCCAGATCATTCTTATTTTATTTTATTTTTTTATTTTTATTTTTTTGAGACCGGAGTCCCCGCTCCTGATCGCCCAGGCTGGAGTGCAAGTGGCCCCGGATCTCAGCTCCACTGCAAGCTCCGGCCCTCCCCGGGTTTACGCCCCATTCTCCTGCCCTCAGCCCCTGAGTATTCTTGGAAAGGGAAAAAAGGAAGAGAAAGAACCTACAGGCGCCGCCACCTCCGCCCGGCTAGTTTTTTGTAACTTTTTAGTAAGGGAGCAGGGTTTCACCGGGTTAGCCAGGATGGTCTCGATCTCCTGACCTCCCTGATCCACCCCGCCGTCTGCAGCCTCCCCAAAGTGGCTGAGATTATAGGCTTTGAAGCCCACCGCGCCGGCCAGATCATTCTTATTTTACACAGAGAAGTGCAGATATCAGGTACGTAATAACGCTTCTTGGATTTCATTGAGATTTTTAAGTGACCAAGCACATGTTCAATTTTTCATAAATATTTCATAGGTACTTGAAAAGAATTCTCTCTTTGGGTGCATGTTCTTTGTATATTCTTTAGATGAAGCTTATAAATTACCTAATACATCTTCTAAATCTCCATTAATGTTTTAGCTGGTGTCTGCTCAGTTTCTGAGAGATTAGCATTAAAATCCTCACAATCATTATGGATTTGGTCATTTTTTGTAATGTCATCATCTAATGTTGTAGCTCCTGGTAGGTTGTTCTTATCTTTCATTAATAATCTCCTTCATCTCTACTAATGCTCTTGCCTTTACATTTCTGTTCATATGTGCAAGTGCATATTTCTTCCAACCTTTTATTTTTAGCCTTTGTGTGTCACTGGTCCATTTTCCATTTTAAAAGCAACATAAAACTAGATTTAATTTTTTTTACTGACTTTATTTTATTTTCAGAGACAGGGTCTTGCTCGATAACCCTGGCTGGAGTGCATGGCATGATCACAGCTCACTGTAACCTTGAACTCATGGGCTCAAGTGATCCTCTAGCCTTAGCCTCCCAAGTTCCTGGGACCACAGGCACATGCCACCATGCCAAGCTAATTTTGTTTTCTGTAGAGATGGAGTCTCACTATGTTGCCCAGGCCAGTCTTGAACTCCTGGGCTCAAGCAGTCCTCCTGCCTCAGCTTCCTAAAGTGCTGGGATTATAGATGTAAGCAATCACACCCAGCATCTCTGTCTTTTAATGGGTGAATTTAAGCTATTTATATTTATTGTAACTAATGTATTTGGACTTACTCTTCTTATTTTGCATGTTCTCTTATTATGGTTCCTTTATTCCCTGCTCCTTAGTTTTCCCCCCTCTCCTTTAATGTCCTATTTGAATTGACTGTGCTTTCTTTATTTCTATTTTCCCCCTACTGGTTTGGGAGTTACATATTCTATTTCTCTGTTCTTAGTGGTCTTGATAGTATCTAAAGCACAATTTGGCAAGAACTCAGAAGCTTTTAATGGATCACCTTAGGTTAGTTTAAGGGCTTTCTCTAGTATCCTCACTCCCCAGTGGTTTTGTGTTTAATGCGGTGAGGTGTAAATGAAAGTGCAAAGCATGGTCACTATGATGATTGTATCTTGGAGTGTGGATTTCCAACTTTCATTTGCTAAGACCTACACTTTATTGCCTGAGGCTGCCTGGTAATTTATAAACTGCCATACTCTCATGGGTTATAGATAACATGGCAGTTTCTAAGCAAAGATCCACTTGGTTTCTTCAGTTGCCCTTCCCTTTGTCTGCATTTCAGCCCTTGTAAGTGATGATAAACATTAAATAGCTCCTGTAAAACTGTTGAATTGTCAGTTTTTAAACTGCATAAAACACTGACATTTTCATTAGATCCTGGCCCTGAGGAATGTCCGGCTTTCATCATAACAGATTTGTTTACTTCTGCAGAGAGCCTTAATGCGCTGCCTATGGGAGAAATCTTTCTGTCACCTGCTCTTAAATGGGAAAGTCTTTGTTCAGCCAAAGATTTTGGAAAAGGATTTGCAAGAGGACTTTTCACCTCCCTCTCTCTCCCCAACCATCTCCCAAAAGGGTAAGGGATGGTAATAGAATCTTTGAAGAGCTTTGGTACTGGACAGGAAAAATTTCAACCTAAAATAGTCCTGCAAAGTCCATTAGCGACAGAATGCTAAGGAGAAGCTATTAAACCACTATTTAGTTTCAGTGTCTCCTGTTAAAGATAAGCAAGTCATATCAATGTCTTTTTACCTCAATCTTTTGGTTGACATTTAAACAGATATCTTGATTTTGGATTAATAAACTCTCTTGTGTATATTAGTAGGGAACATATTTTAAACTGCTGGGTCCTTCTAAGCAAGTTAATGAACCTTTCTGAGTTTTGGTTTTCTCATCTATAAAACTGAAATTATAAACTGACTTTTCAGAGTTAATATGAACATGAAGAGAGATAATATATATGAAGTGCTCAGCACAGAACCTGGTTCTTAGTAGGGGACCATTCAATGACATTTGACAGTGATGATGAAGGTAGTAGTGGGAATTACGGTGGTGAAGATGAGGATGATTATGGTTGGGGGAGGGTAGTGTTAAGAGTGTTGATGGGATGGTGTTGAAGATAATGCTGGTGGTGGTGATAGCTGGGTTTTTGAAAAAGGCTGAGAAAGGTTATCATGTAATCAAAGAACTTGAGAAGAAGCAGAATTATCTGTAACTACCTGACTGGCCGGGCGCAGTGACTCATGCCTGTAATCCCAGCATCAAATTTGGGAGGCCAATGTTGGTGGATCACCTGAGGTAAGGAGTTTGAGACCAGCTTGGCCAAAATGGCAAAACCCCGTCTCTACTAAAAATACAAAAAATTAATCATGTGTGGTGGCACAATGCCTGTAGTCCCAGCTACTCGGGAGGCTGAGACAGGAGAATCACATGAACCCAGGGTGCAGAGGTTGCAGTGAGCCAAGATCGCGCCACTACACTCCAGCCTGGGTTACAGATCAAGACTCCATCTCAAATAATAATAATAATAATAATAATAATAATAAAACTACCTGCTCTATAATCCCCCAGTTTCTATTTGGGACTTCCAGCCACTAGGAGATTCTTTCGTAGCAAAATTCCATAATAGGCAGCAAACCACAAAAGCCCAGTTCATTCAGACAATTGTGTTTTCAGGCCTAGATTTGTCTTTTACAAAGTTAAACAGTGTTATTCTGAATCATGTAATCCTGTTGCCATCTATCTCCATCCTAAAGAGACTTCAGGACAACAGACACTTTGATGTTCTTCTGTCTTTCCTTGAACATGTATCTGCCATCTCTTTGCCAACTCTTCTTTCTGTAGTCGTTTGCATATATAAGTAAGGAACTCAAAGAAGACAATACAAGAGAAAAAAACAAGCCAACAGCAAGGGTGGGGAAAAATCTGAGTGTTGTGTCACAGAAATAAAAGAGGGAGACAGTTCCAGGCACAGGAGGAAGATCATAGCTTTGAGCATGAAAGTGAGGGTGAGGATGAAGAAGGCTGGGCAGGACTGTAACTTCTGGCACTGAAGGGTCACTGCTGGCATCTGACACAGTATCACCGGGATGGCGAAAGATGGAGAGTCGAGAAATACTTGAGAGGTGAATGGGGTGAAGGCCACAGACATGGAGGAATGAGAGTGAGGAGGCTCCAGAGTAGAAAGACTTTTTAGACAGGGGAGAATGGGGCCTCTTTGTACAAAGACCAAGAGGAGGGAGCCAGAAGAGGTTGAGTCTTCAGATACAAAAGCAAGAGGATTCAGATATTTGACCCTGCAGGAAATGGGAGAGGTGTGAGGAGGAATTCATTGGCCCATAAAAGTACCTGCCCCACCCCCAAGTGGAAAAGTGGGGAGATAGGGATATTATTAGGGGAGGAAAGGTGTCATCAGTGAGGCACATGCTAGATGGACTTGACTTTCTTTTAAGGGAAAGTGAGATCTCTAATGAAAGTGAGAGATGTTTTGGAGACATAAGGAGCTTGGGAGAGAGTTTAACAAGAACGACCATCTGAAATGGGGGAGGAAGTCAGAGATGATTAAAATACTTGCCAAGAGACACCATGAAGAAAAGAAGGTGTGTGTTTGTACATCCTCTCATCCTATTTTCATTCTGGGTCCTCCTCCCAGGATCTTCCTTATGTACCCTGGAATCCCATGGATGGCCCTTCAGTGCTCCCACACCCCCATGGGACCTCCCTCTCTGTATCCATGCCCATCTCTGCTCTCAAATGGTTATCATATAGAAATGAACCAGTGGACTGATTTGCACCAAGGCAAGGATGATGCTAAAACATAGTGTCTCCTCCCACCCTAACATTAGTGTGACAGGTAGTTGGATGAAAGCAGTGCTGGATCAGGAGTCAAGGGCCTAGCATGTAGTCCCAGGTCTAGTTAGTTAACCTATCATTGTGTTCTCATAGCACAACACAGCGTCTCTTTCTTGCTTGCCATTGTAGCATCAGCATATTGTTCAGTTCTGGCACACAATAGGTGCTCACAGAATTTATTTGAATGAGTGAATAGAAGGAGATAGGAAAAACTTTCAAACACCCTGTCATCCTATGCAAATAGAAAGTACTGTTATTCCTATGTTCATTTTAACAGGCATGATAGTTAAGCAAATGACTCTCTAAGTATAGAATATCAGCTACCAGAGGTGGGTAGGTGAAGGGAGATACTTTCAGCAGATCTGGGTGGGGGCTTTCTGCTGATTTAACTACCTAGAGCTGCTGTGATTTAACTACGTAGGTGTCTACACGTATTTGGTTTGGCTTTTAGATAAATGAGCTCCTTTCCCTTCAGTAATCTGATCCAAGGTGATTTAGTCATTTCTCATTCCAGCTGTTGAAAAAAATACACTTCATCATTGTAGACAAGAAGCTGAAGGCCTGGCAAGACAAAGAGAGATGAAAAACAGGTTCCAGATAAAGAAGCAGAGCCTCCTTCTCACCTATTTCTACCCTCTCCTCCCTTCCATCCCCTCCTGAATGAGGTCTTTGCCTTTCCCCATGACTCTACCAGCATGGAGGAATCGATTGTCAGCCAAATCCCAAAAGAATGAAAGAAAAATAGCTTCCCAGAAGGAGAGGGCAGAGGGGAGAGATACAAGCATCAATAAAGGCTGAAGGGATTGGCCTAGAAAGTGTGGAATCCAAAAGAGTGTTTACTTTCAAAACAAAAGCTTACCAATCAGGTACTTTTCAACAGATGAGAAAAGTGGAATGAATGAGTGAAGCTTGTGCCCAGATACGGGGATATGTCCACAGTGGCCCCAGCCACTGAGTTAGCAAGAGCTGCTTTTGTTACTGCTCTGGCGGCAGACTTTGAGGAAGCCAGATTCGTTCATGAGCTACCAGAGGCTCAAGGAAGGCTGAGTCTGGCCCAGTCACCCTTCCCGTTTTGTAGGATCACCTAGAATCCTAACTTCCTCCCGTGCCCACACACTGGAACAGCCCCAGAAGCCTCACCAGTCATTCCTTGGCATCTTTTCAAGCACCGTTCTTTTCTACAAAGGCTCTTAGAAAAAGGCCTTAGAGACAGGGAAGTAGCTTTTCTTGAGAAGCTATGTGTCAGCATTAAACATACATAACTGGATTCAGAATTGCCTCCACGACATATATGCTGTGTGACCTTCCCCAATGGGATTACCTACTCTCAGCCTCATTTTCCTCATTGGTGAAATGGATAAAACAGAATGTACCTCACAGGGTAGAAGAAGGACAAGAATAATGGGGATGGGGTTTTGATGGCAAAGAAAAGGAGTTCAGTGATTGACAGTGAACCTGGCTGGGAGACCCCCGGGACCCACCCAAGACTTGGGCTTATTTTTCCTCATTGTGGATGTTTGGTTTGGGCCTTGGTCAGCTGCTGCTTTGGTCAAAACCACACGTATACACACACACACACACACACACACACACACACACACACACACACACGCACTTTTGTTTTGAGGGGTTATTCTCCTTATAAATAGCTCCTGGTCTGCTTGAATAACAACATCTTCCAGGCCCTGCCTGCGCCCTGGGTCTCAGTGTTCGCATCTGAAAAACAAAATGTGTGACTCAGTTTTCATTCATTTAAACTAGTTGAGGGGTTCCATTCCACCTATAACATCCAAGGATTCTCTATGCTTGCTGTACCCCAGACTTCACTTCCCTGTCACAGTGCTGGGGCCCACAAAGGTGGAGACATGAGGTTTTACATGACAGAAGGCAATCCTAAGAGAAGAAACAAAAGACAAAAATGAGAAAACACTTCTCACAGTTTCCCAACTGCTCTATAACAAGCATGTGCTTTCAAAATTTGTTTGAAACAAAAAAAGCTAAAAGATACGAGTGAAAATCAACCACAAGTATTCTATCCCTTAAAGTTATAGAGATATGGCCGGGCGCGGTGGCTCATGCCTGTAATCCCAGCACTTTGGAAGGCCAAGGTGGGTGGATCACGAGGTCAGGAGTTTGAGACCAGCCTGGTCAACATGGTGAAACCCCATCTCTACTAAAAATACAAAAATTAGCCAGGCATGGTGGCGGGTGCCTACTGTAATCCCAGCTACTCAGGAGGCTGAGGCATGAGAATCGCTTGAACCCGGGAGGCGGAGGCTGTAGTGAACCGAGATAGCACCATTGCACTCCAGCCTGGGCAACAGAGCAAGGCTCCAACTCAAAGAAAAACAATGTTATAGAGCTATAAAACAGGACATTAATGTCCTCCACAACCCATCTTGGCAGTTTGATTACAACACCAGATGCTACCACTGTGGACAATTTGGTATATATCTTTCCCAATGTTTTCCTGAGTTTCAAACACACATCCACATTTACACGCATAAGTACATATGTAATTTTTACAGAATTGTGGTGGGCAGTTTTCATTGTTGGGCCATTGCAGTTAGCTTGATACTGTATCAGGTTCCTCCTTTCAGGTCAGTGTGTACAGTTGTACCTCTGGTCTCTAATGCAGCATCCATTCTATGGAAAAATCATATTTATTAAATTATATCCTTTCGATGGGCATTAGGTTGATTCATTTTTTTTAAGAAGACTGCAGTGAACATCATTTATGTTTCACTATACATACTGGTACTTTTATTTCTGTAGAATTAATTCCCGGAAGGACAACTTCTGAGTCAGAGGATGTGCTCGCTTTAGATGTTAATGAAGACTTCCAAATTTGTTTCTATGATGTTTGAAAGCACCTTATGCACCCACCAACGGGATGGGAGAGCTCCTGTCTCCTCATAACCTCACCAAATTTGGATATCATCAGTCTTTATTTTTTTCCCAATGTGCCACACAGGGCACGATGAGTGGAAAATTATCTCACGCTTTTTACTTTTTACTTCACTTACTTAGATTTCACTTATTTTCATTTGTTCATTGGACATCGTTGTCCTACAATTGCCCATTTGTATCCTTGGTTTATTTTTTTGAATGACATTGCCACCTTCAAAAAAAATATTGTCTTATTTTTATAATTAGTTTTGTATAAAACAATATACATGATTTTTTAAAAGGTTTTCTTGAGAATGTGAGACTTTCCAAGGCTGCAGGGAGGAGAAGGTTTTCACGGATGGGAGATGGGGGAGTGAAAGGCAGTAATAACCCTTCAGTGTGCTGCACAGGGCATTTTCTTTCACATACATTTTTGCCCCCATGTGCTCCTCAGTGCGGTCCTGGGAGGTCAGCTGAGCTCCAAATGCCTTCCTGGTTGAAGTCAGAACTTCACCTTGCCCCTGACTAATGAGGCTTGCCTCTTGGGCTTGACCTGAGAATCATAAGCGCCGTCTCCTGCTGGGACTTTTGCCTGACAACTCTTGCTGCCCTCCCTTCACTGCCCCTCCCATGCCTCTATTCATGAGTTCTGCTTTTCCTGGAGGCTGGGAATTCATGTATAAGCTCCTTCAGGAATCCAGTGCCAACCCAAGGACTCCTCATGGAGGCCTCAGGTGGTGGTGGTTTTTATCCTTACTAATAAAATATCAGTTACCATTTATTGAGCATTTACCATGTGCAAGGCCAGAACTCATGGTTATGCAAGTTGTCCACTGCACAGCTGCAGCAGGCAACATTCCGGTGTAGTCATGGTAGATGTGCGGAATTATTTCTGCCAAATGACCGTCACGCGTCTTGAAGAAGGGTGCCTTTTTCCAGTTCTCACAGAGTCGCCATCACAGTAAGCCGCTCGTTTAACTGCGCACCAACCACTGGGCTGAGTGCTGTAAGCACATGGTTTTTAAAATCCTTACAATAACCAGCTGAAGTTGACGATTTTACCTCCTTCTTTTTTTTTTTTTTGGCGGTGGGGGGGTGTAGAGACTGGGTTTCACTGTGTTGCCCAGGCTGGTCTCAAACTCCTGGCTCAAACAGTCCTCCTGCCTTGGCCTCCCAAAGTGCTAGGATGACAGGTGTGAGCCCCTTACCCGGCTTTACCTCCTCTATAGCCAAGGAAACTGAGTCTCAAGTTAGTCACTTGCCCAAGTTACACAGCTAATAAGTGAATTCAAACTGAGGTCCGGCTGACTCCAAAGCCTGTGTTTAATGCTTGCCCTACCCTGCCTCTGTATTGGAATATGGTTATCCCCAAAATGGTCCTCTGAAATGCCCCAAGCCATGATTACTGGCCTTCCTGGAGTGTTCCCACACACTCGAGGCGGGCTGGTGTAGCCAGTGTGCAGGATTGCTGCAGCCGGCGTGAACTTGAACTCAAACTAAAAACTGAAGCGTTAGAGCCCAGCTCTGGTCAAGCAGCCATCTTCTCAGGAGCTCAGCATCTCCAGATCCCCTCGTGGGAATGGGGAGCCCCACTTTTGTGATGTGCTCTAATCCTGAGTCAGGGTTTTCTGGTCTCTGTCCCAGGATCAGCTTCCTTCGACCACACTCAGAGGTTAGGTAACTAACACAGGCGTGCTAAGAGTGAGAGCCAATGTTTCCCATCTTCTGACTCTAGTGCTGATGGATGGAGCCCGGGTGAGAGGGTTTTTCTGGAACTGATTCATCAGGCCGAGGGGGATTTCCCTCTCACTCTCTGCTTTCACTTCTGAGGTTCATGTGTCTTTTTAACATTCCTTCGGCTTACCGGGGACTAAGTGGAAAGTCGTCTTTAGGATCCCTTTGTTCTGATTCAGTTGCCGACGCTTTATGATGTTGTTCCTTCTCTTGGAAAAATGCTCCAAATGGCTCATGTAACTGATGCACTCCACATCACCCTGATTGATAGTGGGGAGGTCCTGGCTGGAAGGAGGGGTTGGGGACTGTGAACATCATTACTTCTGGGCTCTGAAAGCCAGCATGCCTGCCCTTGATGCCACCCAGCTGGGAGTCCTCAGCCGGTTTCTTGGGGAAATCCAACCAGGAAACGACCTTGATGTTTGCGCTAGCCACAAGTCGGGAGGAAGGAGGCAGGCTCTGGGTTCAGCCTAGGGATGTATATGCCAGTTTTTAGGCACTTGGATAACTTTGTTATACTTATGGCTTCAAATCATGTGTCTGGTCAATGAAAAAGGATGTTTTGCAGTTTGGAAGGCAATAGGCAATGATATTTACTTTTTAAGAGCTCTGCAGCTAGCCACAGCTGGTTACCATTACCATCCCACCACTGGCTGTCAGGTTGACCCTTCCCTTCTCCAAGCCTCTTACCCCTGGCTGTGAAATGGGATTGATAAGGCCTGCTTTAAAAGGTCATTACTAGGATTAAGTGGGATAGTACATGTGAATAGCTTAGTCCAAGGTTTGGCACACAAAAACCGCTGAATAGTATCACCAGCTCAGCAGGCAAGGTAGAAAATACTCTACACAGCACAGAAGGAGCATTGCCCTCACTCTACTGGTGTGGATTTCACAACCACTTTGGAGAGTAATTCTGCAAGTTTAAATTAAACATTGACTATGACATAGCAATGTGACCTTTAAGTGTATACCCTAGGGAAATGCTTGGGTCTATGTACAAGAAGATATGTACCATTAAGGTTATTAAAGCTTTGTAATTGCAAAAAAAAAAAAAAAAATGGATACAATACAAATATTCATTGATAGACTTTCTGGTATGTTCATGCAATAGGATATTTCACAGCATGAAAATGCACTGTGCATTAATACAACTACATTAACATAGATAAATTGCAAAAATATAATGTTGGATGAAAGAAGCAGGCTGGATGCAGTGACTCAAGCCTGTAATCCCAGAACTTTGGGAGGACAAGGTGGGTGGATCACTTTAGGTCAAGAGTTCGAGACCAGCCTGACCAACATGGCAAAACCCCATCTCTACTAAAAATACAGAATTAGCCAGGCATGGTGGTATGTGCCTGTAATCTCAGGTACTGAGGCAGGAAAATCGCTTGAACCTAAGAGGCAGAAGTTGCAGTGAGCCGAGATTGTGCCATTGCACTTCAGCCTGGGCAACAAGAGCAAAACTAAAGAAAGGAAGAAAGAGAAGAGGAAAGGAGAGGAGAGGAGAGGAGAGGAGAGAAGAGAAGAGAAGAGAAGAGAAGAGAAGAGAAGAGAAGAGAAGAGAAGAGAAGGAAGGAAGGAAGGAAGGAAGGAAGGAAGGAAGGAAGGAAGGAAGGAAGGAAGGAAAGGAAAGGAAGGGGCAGGGGCAGGTTATATAATGATACATGCAGTATGATAGCATTTGTTTAAACTTTTAAAACTTGCAAATTTTTACTACATTTATTAGTGAATGAATACGTAGAGTGCAACAGTGTTAAATGTATATCCCCAACTTCAGTTTAGTGTTTACTTCAGGACTAGGGGAGGGAATAGAATGAAAACAGGGATTAGTGGGAGGAAGATTTCAATTATATTTCTTTTTTGTTCATAGAAAAAAATTTTGAGGAAAATATGGCAAAGTGTTGATATTTATTTTACTGGATGGTGGCTACATACGTGTTTTAAATTTTATTTTCAATTTTATTTTCCATATTTGAAATATTTCAGAATAAAACTTTTTAGTACATGAAATTAAATTGCCTCATGCAGAGAAAGAATAATAAGATGATACTCTTTTCAAGGCATTTGCATTTTCTTTCCTACAGTAAGAGGAGAGGGGTTAAGGAGCTTCGTATTATGTCACAAATATGAAAATTTGGATCACTAGATTTTAAGTTAAAAGGCTAGTTTTAAAAATGTGATTCTTCTTTAAAAGAACAGGTGGAAATGACAATTATTTTAAATGTTCTTATCTAAAGAAATTAATAATGGCTAAATAGGTCACCAACTCAATGACCAACTTAGATTGCGTTCTTGTGTTTGTGAATTTAGAATGGGAAAATATCTGGTAAGATGCTTTCAGTCATAGTTGCAGTTCTGCTATCATAGTCAAATAGACTAATATAAAATTACACTAAACTATTATCCCAAAGTAATATGGGAGTTATGAATAGCGTTTTCTAAGCATCATGGCTGGGATCCACCTTTGTGCTGGCCTAAGTTGGTTTGAAGCTGCGTTGAAAGTAAAGGCAAAGACTCACAGTCCAAGGGCCGCCTCTCTTTGGGAAAATAAACCCCCTCTTGGTTTCTTCATGGTCCTTCCCCCAACCCTCTGCAGTCCCCGCTCCCTCCCCACCCTGGCCCGGGTCACCTCCGGTGCACCAGTGTGCCTCCAAGTCAGGCCTGTGGAGGCCTCTGCGTGAACCAGGAGGAAGCCCCGGGGCTGCCAGACTCTTCTCCAGGAAGCCCTGCTCTCAAACGCTGCCCTTCCCAGAGCTTCCTGGAGCCTTCCCTCCTGTGGCTGCAGGCTAAGGGAAAAAAGGATTTTCTTTTCTTTATTTCAATCTGCTTTTTTGATTTTCGTTCTGCGGTTCTGCTGTGCCTCGCTTTGTTTATCAGCATCAAAGCCGAAACCAGCTGTGTTTGTTTGTGGATCTTTCATTTCCATGAAACCTGCGGCTTTTTCTAGGTCACTCTGTGTTCTTAATAATCAAGAAGGTAGTTCACATGGCTGCAAAGGAAGAACTGGGGTCAAAAAATCCCCAAACCCACAGAGCCCCCTCAGTAGCCTTACCCTTGGTCTGGATGACTGGGAATAACAATTACATGATTTTATTATCTTCCAGGGTCTCCCCAAAGAGCTCTTTCTAACAGGGGTAATTCAAATAGAAATCTTGCTTGTTTTTGAGCCACACCCTGTGCGAAAGACTTTATTTTTAAACATCTAGAACCCCAACAGTTATAGAGAGGGGAGGAGAAGAGATGTTGGGAAATTTTTTTATAACTTATTAACTGAACTCTTAGTTGGATTATTTTGGGACCAGCAGCAACTTGAGGTCACAACTGACAAGTTGCTTATTGGGGGAGCATTTGTTTGAGTGAAGCCGCAGCTCAGCAGTGGTGAATCTAGCCATTTAATGGGCCACTTGATGTCCAAGGGCAATTACTGGTGCAAAAACCCTGAGCCCTAAAGCAGGAGAAACAGGAGACCAGATGGAGGCCCCTTTAGAGATTGAGTCCTAAATCCGTTAACCCATCTTGCAAAGCGCTGCCCAGTTGACAGCACAAACAGCTGTGGAGGCCAAACTGGGTGCTGTTTGCCTTAGATCAGGCCAGAGAATCTGGACCAAATGGATGGCACTGTTTGAATTTTACGGTAAACCGAGGAATGCGAATCACTGAATCTTAGGGACCACAGCGGAAGCAGCAGCCTGCCCGAAAGAGCCTAACTTCCTCCTGAGCTTCTCCCCACCAAATGGACTGACATATATCAGGCTCCCTAAACAGCAAAGACAAGACCGTATTTGGATTTGTAACTCCCCGGGTATTTTGCAGGCAGGTCTGGTTCTCGTTGTCCATTGACTCTGAGATAAAATCAGGGCCTCTGCTTAGCTTGAGACAAGCCATGTGCTTGGATATCTTCCTTCTTGGGGTGGGAATGCCAGAGTACTACATGGTGGATTGCAATTTGCTGGTGGTGCTCCCCTGTCAATCTTCTCAGTTTGGGAGGTGCCACTCTCTGTCTTATGTTATCCTTGCCCACACACATCCTTCTCTCCCCACCGTACTTGGTGTGCTCCTGACACAAGTCAGCCTCAGCAGGGAGATATGGGTTATGGCTGCTTTCGCCCACAAGGGTTTACATGGCATATGCAGGTAAGAGAGGGAGGAGTCCCTGGCCTCTCCAAGCAGAGTTCCCCAATGCCTCACCGTCTCCACACTAAATAGGGAAAGTGGGAAGGTAGGAAAGGTGTGATTGTAGAACCTCATCTAAGTGAAAATTCTGCCAGGGGAACTGCCTTTCCTGTGAGTGTCAGTGTGGCAAGGGTAGAGGAAGGAACTGAGCCCAGAACACCTGGCATGGACAACTAGTAGTCATAGCAGCCATTGCTGAATGAACATTGATGTAAACCAGGCGTGGCTCTGAGGACTGCATGCCTGTTAATACTTTAAGTCCTCATCAAAGCTTCAGGAGGTAGGGGCTGTTATTGAACCCATTTTGCAGATGGGAAAGCTGAGTCTGCAAGGGAAAGTACCTTGCCCCAGAAGTGGCAGGCCCAGGCTTCAAATCCAGGGCATCTGGCTCCAGGGCCTAAGCTCTTCACCACTAGGCTTCCCTGTAGGGGTCCCTGAGGCTACCATTACTGCTTAGAATAATAACAGTGGCCATCTACTGAGTGTGTTCCCTGTGCCAGGTACTATTCAACAAGTATGTTCCTTGTGTTAGCTCCTTTAATGATGAATCAACTCTGAGCTTATTACTATTTTATGTGTAAGAAAACTAAGGTTTCAGTGACTTACCCAGAATCACATAATAAGTGAAGAAGCCAAAACTCTAGCCCAGAAAGCCTTGGGAGCTTGGACTCCCAACCCTATACCTGTTTTGGGAAGGGGGCTAGCAAGTTGGCATGTGGTTGGACTTGCTGGCAAAGGTTCTTTCTAAACCCTCTGCTGCCCTTTGAAGCCTACAATGAGAAAAGCAACTCAGTGAGCTCTCGGATACTTGGGAAGAGGGATTTTCCCATCACAGACGTGGCTGGTTCCATCACCTAGGCTGAGCAGATCCCCCAGCTTCCACAAGCCCATGTTGTCTGATACCAGCCTGGCACTAACCATAGTTGCTAGCATAGAATTGTACTCAGTAAATTAAAAGGGAAGCTGATACCATCCAGTGCATCCTTGCCTTTCTAGGAGGGAGGGAGGGAGAGAAGGAAGAAAGGAAGGAAGGAAGGAAGGAAGGAAGGAAGAAAGGAAGGAAGGAAGGAA
>NW_016811584.1:474740-500344 GCF_001698545.2 Rhinopithecus bieti | reverse complement strand
GGAAGGAAGGAAGGAAGGAAGGAAGGAAGGAAGGAAGGAAGGAAGGAGGGGGAAGGGGAAGGGAAGGGAGGAAAAAAGGAAGGAAGATAGGCAGACAGGCAGGCAGACAGGCAGGCAGGAAACAAGCTAGTAGCTAACAGATGCCTGAGTTTACATTGTGATTTCTTTAGATTGATAGTCACTAATGCACAGAACCCAAAGGCCATCTTTTGGTGGGTAAGAATGTGACATTTTGCTTTGACCCTGAAGAGTCTAGGTAGCTCTGAGTAAATGATCCAAGTCCTCTCTCTTTGGCTTAGCTGGTCCACAGAGCATAACAATTGGTGTTACCCTGTAAGGATGATACACTAATGGCATGAGTACATTAACTAATTAGTACTTACTATGTTTAGTTTCTGTACTAAGCAGCCAATATTTTTGTAACAAACCTTTATTACTCCCACTTTGTCAGATGAGAAAATGGAGACTAACAAAGGTTAAGTAACCTGCATAAAATCACTTATCTGGCAAGAATTGTGTCATCATTCAGACTCAGGGCTTCCCCTCCAAAGCCCCATATTCTTCACCACCATGCAGTATGCTGAGTTGATCATGTGCTGAGAAACTGAGGCTCATAAATGCTAGATGACCTGCCAAGACTTCTCAGCTATTTGTAATAATGTCAGGATTTGAACTCAGGCTACTTCTTATGTGATCTTGTCTGTTTTAACAATCCTTTCAAAGACAGAGTTTACTCCTTCAGGCAAGGGAGGGCTCTGGTCAGAGCCCTGCAGAATAAAAACAGTGTGAAGTTGTGAAGACTGATATGATACAAATGCAGGCAGTAGTCTGAGCTTGCTTACAAACTAATTCGAAATACGAATCAATTAGCTGTGCAAAATTCAGCCATTGAGATAGATTTAAAAAAGAAGATTCCACTTGAAAATATTGGTAGCCAACTTCTGGATATAACTGCTCATGAGAACAAGCAGTTGCAGAGTGTGGTAGACCACTTCATAGACACTTGACACTGTTTGGGGAGGAGAGCAGACTCGTGTCCAGAACTTGCCACTCTGAGAAGAGTAACTGATTAGTGCATCCATCCATCTATTCAACTATAAATACCTATTGGATTGGGTACCTACTTGGAGCAGGGCTCTGTGTCAAGGGAAAGAGGCCCTCACAGAAGTTACATTCTAGCAGAGAAGGCTTCTGTGAAACCAGAGCTCACAATAAACTCTGATGGGGTATGATAGAGTACATGCAGGATGTTACTGAGGCCCATGACCTAGTCTAGCCACAAGGAACTGCTTCCTACCGGAGATGTTGCTTTAGCTGAGACCTGAGCAATGTGTGAGAGTTAGCTATGGGAAAAGTGAAAGGTGTTCCAGACAGGGAACAGCATGTACAGAAGCCAGGAGGTTGATGAGAGCCCGTGGCCAGTTGGAATGTGGGGAGGGGACAGCATGCATGTATATTTCAAAGTTATTGGGTACTGATTACAATGATCGGCCTCATGACTCTAGATGAAGACTCATGTGCTGTGAGCTGGTTATGCTCTCCCTGATGGCAGAGTTCTCCCCAGGGGTCATCTGCTGACCCACCCATCCTGGAAGAGAAGTGAGAACAGAGGTGAAGTCAATGGTTCTTCATTTTGGAAGAGGTCATGGAAATTTCTGAGAAGCTCAGGACCTTTTTCCCAAGCAAAAGCACTTGGCACATTTGAGACATTGCATATCATTTCAGGAGGTTCACAGGCACCTCTTGAAGTTTGTCCATGAAATGGAGGTTTAAGGACCACTGGTTAGAAACTTTGGCTTATTTCCCTTTCACCAGTGGGGCACCATTTCCACCTGGAAATAGCGCTGGCCACAAATGGTAAATTCCCTCTGCATAAACCCTGCCACTCTTACCTGTGCATGCAGACTTCTCCCTACACATCTAAAGACCTCACCTCTGGGTGACTTCCCTGAGTTAATCAGCCATCAGTGTAATTACCGTACCGTACTCTTAAAGAAGCTACACAGTCTATAAACTCCCCTTGAGGGATGACTCCCAGACATCTCACCTTCTTCCCCATGGGCCAGACTAAATGGTATTATTGCATGGGTACTTTCAGACACATGGTTTTCTTTCCCCTTTACTTTCATCTTTAAATGAAGTGGTAATGGAAGACGTAAGACTTAGGCATTTGAAAAGGGGAAGATTGATAGTACCGTAGTACCTTTGTTTCCCCTCTGAGATACTCATCCTAAAACTGACTCCTTCAAGGGCCAGCCAAACCAGTAAGAATCACCCAGCACTGCCTCCTAGTTAGAGGAACACATTTAGGCTCCTGAAACAGGCCAGGCATCTCCTGCCTCCAGGCCTCTGCACTGGCTTTTCTTGCTGCCTGGAATTCTCTTCCCTCTACTTGGCTCACGCCCTCACCTCATTCAAGCCTTTATTCAAATATCACCTGCTCAATGAGACCTCATCTAACCACCCTATTTAAAAACAGCCCCCATCCCTTTCCCTGGTTTGTTTATAACTTTATCATCATGTAGAATACTATGTATTTCAATATCAATTTTGTTTAGAACCCCATGCAGGCAAGCATGTTTTGTTCTCTGTGCCCAGAACAGTTATTGGCACACATGAGTCGTATTTGATATGTATTTAATGAATTAACAAACCAATAATGTTCCCAGATGAGTGTGAAAAAGATAAGCATCTCTAGGACCGTATGTATATATGTAGTCAATCCAGACACTTACCTTCCAAACTCAAGCATCACACAAGCCCAGAGAAATGAGAATATCACACTTACCACGCCCTTGGATTCTGCTCTAGCCAGCACCCTTATGAAAGCAATTAGCACCTGTGATTTGGAGAAATGATTTCAAGGCTCTTGTGGGAGTTGGTAACAACCTGAAGACCCCTGATCCAGGCAGTGATTTCCAAAGGAAATGAATTTGGCCTCTCTTGCTCCCATCCTCTGCCTTTTCTTCCAGAGTTTCCTGACATTGAAAAGTCATTTGTACTTTTGTGGCTGAAATAAGTTTCTTGCCCTCAAGATTTTTGCAAAGTGATAGCCTTTATTCTTTTGCCTCTAGCAGCACTACCCCCTCCCCAAATGGAACTCAGTAGGATTCAAGCTTCCCCAAGACAAAAACCGAAACAAAAAAAAAAGTGCTTCTTATTGCTGTCAAGTGGTATTTACATTCAGTTTTGGCAATGGTGGCCAAACCCACGTTAGTGTTTTTGCCACTTCTCAAATATATTAGGTTGGTGCAAAACTACCATTACTTTTAATGGCAAAAACCGCAATTACTTTTGCACCAACCTAAATCCACTCATCCCGAACTATTATATCACCTTCTGAATTCTCTTCCTATGTCCCTGAAGCTGTGGACTGTATTTGAAACCCTCACCACTGCCGTGGAGATATTAAATTAAGCATTGCAGCTTAGCATGGAATGTGTGGATACTTGAAGCAGGATTTAAAAGACATTCTGATTTCCTAGAAATGTAACAGTATATTGCCTTGGAGCAGAGAGCAATGCAGGAAGGAGCATTCTTTTCCAGCACTGAGCCTGTGGCTCTTCAACGCAGAGGAGGTTAAATCATGAGCCGAGCGCGCAGCATGTGAAAGGTTGAGGATGTGTTCTGTTTAGGAGACCCTGTAAACGGACTTGTTTTGCTGGGTGGAAGAATGAATCATTTCAGCCGTGCACACCAGCTGCAGCCTGTGCAAGTAAACCGAGGGCTTTCCCACAGCATGCGCTGTATATTTCATTGTTAGAGCTTTGCATTTTGACAGGTAGTTCTTATCCTTCTGGAAAGAGAGGTCTGAAGCCAGCAGCTGGAGGAAGACCTGGCAGGGCCTGCTGTCTAAATTGAGAGCAAGCATGTGCAGCAAAACCTCATTATAACATGACCTGTTATTACGTGGATTTTGATATCCCGTGGGGCAAATATGTCTCCCAGCATAGAACAACTCCATACAGCAGATGCCTGTTGTAACTTGTCTAACCCAGAATACAACCTTGTCTCTGAAACCAGTGTTATTAAGGGGTTCGTGCCATTTTTTTTCAAATTGAAAAACATACCAAATGTAGATTGTGAATTATGTGTACTATATAAAGATGGTTAAAATGTGTATGATGCATGGCAAGTGCTCATTGAGGTCCATCCTTTTGTAGAATTTACATTGTAGAAGAATGTGGTAGGTTGATTGCAAAAATGTCCCCAATTTTCAGGATTCCTATATGCATGCCCTTTGCAATTTGATTTTATAGCTGTTCCCATAAAGAAATGGGAATAGCTATATAGCTCTCTTTTCCCTCTGCTTGAATTTAGACTGGTTTTAAGACTTCCTTTGGCCAACAGAATGTAGTAGAAATGAGAGTGTGCCAGTTCCTAGTCTAAGCCTCAAGAGCTCAAGCTCTCTCTCTGTCTGTCTCCCCCTCCCCACCCCCACCCTTCTCTCAGAACTCCACCTAGCCATGTGAAAACAAGCCTAGGCTAGCCTGCTGGTCAATGAGAGGCCATGTGCAGGAGAGCCCAGCTGTCCCAGGCAAAACCACCCTAGACCAAGTCACAGCCAGCCAAGTCCCAAATGTGTGAAAGAACCCTGCCAAGATCAGCACAGCCACCTATTCCACTTGTAGAGAAACATGGGTGAGCCCAGCCAAGACCAGACACATCACCCAGCTGACCTGTGGACTCATGAGCAATAATAAATAGTTGCTATTTTAAGCCACTAAGTTTTGGGGTGATTTGTTACACAGCAATAGCTAACTAATACAGGGAGACTTGCAATGTATAAGTAGATAGTATTTGTTTCACTGTATTTTTTTATAAGGAGAGAAGTTCAAATAAAGACAACTGCCTTGCAGGAAATAAAACAGGGTCACTTGGCCAGGTTACTTTAGATAAAATGCTAAGTAAAGGCCTTTCTGCGGAGACAGGTGAGCCAAGACTTCAATGATAGGAGGTGCAGACTGTGGTAAGAGCCAAGGCAAGAGCTTTCCTGGAGCACAGTGAAGTGTGTGGAAGGCCCCGAGGTGGGGTTTAGGGACTGGTAGCAGAAGAGGTCTGGGAGAGTGGCAGGGACCAGACCCCATGGAGCCCCGTAGGGTGTTTGTATTTTGGTACGAGTGCTGGGAGAAGCCATTGACAACTCTGTACAAGAGGGTGGCATTGCATTTTTAACATTCTAGGCTGCTATGAGGCAGCATGAGTAAATTCGGAAGACCCAGTGAGTAGACCACTGCAGAAGTCAGATGAGAGATACTGAGAACTCAGATGAGGATGGCCCTAAGTGGGAAGGCCCCTCTCTGCTTGCTACAGAATTCACCATATCCTGCCTTGTTTAGAGCCTGCTGTTTACCCAGTGAGGCTTCCCATGTACTGCCAAGCTCCCTGCGGTGGGGGGTACATCCCCTTTATCTCTGCAGCTCCAGTGCCCAGCACAGAGTAGGACCTTAGTAAATACTTGCCTCAGTAGAGCCCTTCTCTGAATTTTCCACCCCAACTCATGCTGTGACAGCCTAGACAACTTCCGTTTCCTTTCACTCCAATGGATCGGGAGAAGCGCTCTTCCTCTTTCATAGGACCATGGAGGTCGCATGAAGTCCTCTAGGACCTAGTTTCTGTTATTAGGGAGCATCTCTTAATGAATGGCCTGTGGCCACCACCTAGCGGGTTCCTCTCCAAGGTGTAGAGTATGGTACATGCCTGGACTCTGTTTGGAGTTCAGCCTGACTCATCTGGTGACCATGGGGATGTCTTTAGACTTCTTGGCTCCTCTTCCTCCTGCTATAAAATTCCTCTGGATAAGTATACATATGTAACAAACCTGCACGTTATGCACATGTACCCTAGAACTTAAAGTATAATAAAAAAAAAAAAAAAAAAAATTCCTCTGGTTTGCGCTTCCCACCAGCCCACCTTGCAGGCCTGTGATTACTGTGATCCAGTGTTTATGGAGCATCCGGAGCGATGGAGGCAGCCACTGGGGAGCAGATGCTACATTTGGGACCCTTCCCTGATGAGCTAACGATCCCCGAGTGCCTCGGGAATCACAAATAAAGGGAACTTTATGAGGATATAACCTTATTATTTTTACCCGGTCTCTCACTGCCCTTTTATTAGTAGAATTATTCAAGGCTGGCCTTCTCCTTTCAACTGGCATAAATTTTCTTTGACTCAGCTTAGATTTTTTTTTCTTTTTTTTTCCTAGGGAAGGTGGGTGGAATTTAGAATTAAAAAGTAGCAATGCAGCGGGAATGCAGACCTGTCTTAAATTTCAGAGCAGTTCATGAACTTCAGGAAATCTGAACACACAGCATGCAATTAAGAGCAGGAGGGGATTTTTTTTTTTTTTAATCAGTTGTGAAAGAAAAGGTGGTCGGGTTGTGAGGGGCTGATGGCAGGCCTCTGGGGCCTGGAAGCTGGCGCTGAGGACAGGGCAGACAATAGCCTGTTGGCAAGCCGGACGTCTTAGCTTGTCTTTTGATCTTTAATCACCTTGACTTGTCTAAGAGCGTGGCAAGACTCTCCTCTGGACAGAGAGGCCAGGGCTCTGATAGGGCTCAGGAAAGGCCGCAGGGCCCTGAGAGCTTGAGCTCAGCCTCAGAAGATCCTCCCCCAAGCCTCCCTCACATGATGCAGTGTGACTGACTCTTGTCGCCACTTCGGAGCTGCAGTTTTCCGACATGGTGGGGTCGGGCAGGAAGCTGAGGCTCTAGGAATGAGGACAGGGCCATCAGCCCAGGCCATAAAGAGACAGGGGATGGCTGTGAGCTAACGGGCAGGATGCAAGGAGGGGGTTTCCTCCACAGCTGCTTCTCTATCTCTTGACTTGGCTCAGGGTTCAGAGGAAAAGCCGTGTTTCTACTTTTGCTCTGGAAATTGGGACGAGAAGCCCTTGGGCGGCAGCACACAGATGCTAAGGGCATGTGCCTGGAGCCTGGCAGACCTGGGTTCGAGCGCTGCTGCATCACTCCTCTGGGGCAGGCCCCTTTACCTCCCTAAGCATCGGTTTCCTCATCTGTAAAATAACATCACAACACCTCCCCTGAAGGGTTATTTTGGGCATTAAGCATGCTAATCTGTATAAACTGCCAGTAGTTCCTGGTGTGTAGTAGGGCCTCCATTAATGTTTTTATGTTTTTATTTTGGAGTGGTTTTTTGTTGTTGTTGTTGTTGTTGTTTTTAGATGGAGTCTTGCCCTTGTCACCCAGGCTGGAGTGTAATGACACGATCTCAGCTCACAGCAATCTCCACCTCTCGGGTTCAAGTGATTCTCCTGCCTCAGCCTCCCAAGTAGCTGGGACTATAGGTGTGCTGCCATGCCTGGCTAATTATTTTTATTTTTAGTGGAGATAGGGTTTCACCATTTGACCAGGCTGGTCTCGAACTCTCAACCTCAGGTGATCCACCTGCCTCGGCCTCTCAAAGTGCTGGGATCATAGGCGTGAGCCACCACGCCTGACCTATTTTGAAGAATTTTATAGAAGTAAATAGCTTAGTTATAAACTAACTGTGTGACATTTAAGCAAATCGCTGAGCAGCCTCTCTGAGTTTCAGTTTACTCCTTTGTAAGTGGGGATAGGAAAAGCACCTACGTGCTTGTTTATAAAGGTGAGGATTCAAGCAATCAGATGTGTCTAATGCACAGCCCAGGGCTTGACACAAAGTCCCAGCCAGGGTTTGGCTGCTCTTGCTACCCTGGTTTTTCCCTAAAGCTAGACTGTTTCAGCCAGGGAGTAAATTTGGTGCCCTTGGTCCTTCCCCTCCCCTCAGCTGAGCCACTAGTGCAGCTGGAGAAGGCCTGGAGCCAGGGCAACCTACAGGGATCATGGTGGCTGGTGGGGAGCCCTCTGGGGCCAGGAACTGGGCCTGGCACCCTAGTTCATGAGCATCAGAAAAATGATGGACTTCTGTGTCCTACTTACTTTTCGTACATCCACTCCAAAGAATTCTTACAAGAGTCCTGCTAGGTGTGTTTCCATCATCCCCATCTTGCAGATGATGCAATCAAGAAGTTACACGATTTTCAAGAGATCACATGGGCTAGTCAGAGTAAGGCAGCCGAGATTTGAACCAAGGCGGTCTGGTAACAGGACCCCAGTTTATCCACTGTATTCTGTTGGTCAGAAGAACCCTGGGATGGTCAGACCAGGAAGAGGGTGGGAAAGTACACCTCTGGCCTTCTGGCTAAGTGTGGTGGCTCACACCTGTAATCCCAGCACTGTGGGAGTCTAAGGCAGGAAGATTACCTGAGGTCAGGAGTTCGAGACCAGCCTGCCCAACACAGTGAAACCCCGTCTCTGCTAAAAAATACCAAAATATTAGCTGGGCTTAGTGGCGCATACCTGTAATCCCAGCTACTCGGGAGGCTGAGGCACGAGAATCGCTTTGAACCCGGGAGGGCGGAGGTTGCAGTGAGCCCAGATCATGCCACTGCACTCTAGCCTGGGCAACAGGGCAACATTCTGTCTCAGAAAAGAAAAAGAAAGAAAGTGCACCTTTTGTGAGCCAGTAGTTCAGCCAGGGGACCCAGAAGTCTCCACTCCTCTAGTGTGTGGTTTCTCCACCATGGATGAATGGGCACTTACATGGCAGTGGGGTCAGCTAGGGGTTTAGAACTGGCCCTAGGGAAACAGAGGGCCCATTATGGGCTGTGTCTGGAAGGCACTTGTGATAGTTAGTCTAGGCTCTGACTCACTGAAGAGAACTTACAGGACTTTGGAGCTTGCAGAGATAGCCTCAGTGATCAACTAGAACCTTGTCAGTCATGGTAACAACACCACCATCACTTGAGCCCTCTTAGCATCACCCTGCAAACTCCTTAAATCCTCAGATGGCTCTACAAGACTCTTGTCCTCGTTGCACACATGCAGAATACTGAGCCAACGGAGCCTTAGAGAGGCACAGTGCCTCACCCAAGGTCATACAACTAGTAGGTAACAGACCTGAGATTTTATCTAGGCCCTACCCCCACCCCAGCTCTTCCCACAGTCACAGGAATCTTCCTTGGCACCCCTTTCATAGGGCACATCCTTCCTCTTGGATATGTCTAGTGTGAGAGAGCTCATTCCTCCTGGGAAGGTCCGTTCTGTACATCCCCTTATGCATCGGCCAGATGACTTGGGAGATAAAAGTTTGTTTTATTGCAAAGTTTCTTCAAGGGCTTTGGCAAAGGAAAGTCCTGCCCAAGATTTCATTAGGGAATTGACAGAGAAAACAGCAACCACCAAATGGTATGGATGAAACAGGAGGAATCTGGAAGCCAGGCAGGCCTGGGTTTAAATCCCAGGCTATGAAGCTGTGAAGCCTTGGATAAGTCACTTCACCTGTACGGACCACAGTTTCATCACTGGTCAGATGAGAATAAACAGACCTAGTCCAGGATAAAAATAGCACATGCAAAGCCCTGGGCCTTTGAAAAAACTTGACACAAAGTAGTTACTAATAATAGCAATGACTACTATGATTACTGCCACTGACCCTGGCAGGGCAGCATTTGATCCCTGTACAAATACAAGGATAAATGAGTGTGTTCCCTCAATTCTTAAATGCCCCTTGCATTTGGCAGCTGTTTGGTGATGAGGAGAAGCACTACAACAAGTGCCCTCATCAAATAAAAACCATGTTCTCAATTCAGAAAAACTTAAAAGTAGGGAAATCTTGCAATCTAGGACTAAGGAAATTCATGGCTCTTCATCATTCCAAAAAAAATGTGTTGACAGAATCCACACTTAGGCTGAAGGCACGTGGCAGGCTTCATTGCTGCATGAACTGTGTGCACTCACATTAATGATGAGGCAGGGACATGTGGGCTGAGGAAGGTCCGGGCAGCTGACTCTGGCAAGCAGAGGACGAAGGAGGAAGAGTCCTTGGCTGTGCGAATGGAGAAGAAAGCCATAAAAATTGTGACGAACCACATGAGGAGTGACCCAGTGTGTCACCTACCTACCCTAGCCTTTCCTTGTTCAGGGCCTGCCTCCAATTAGCTGTGACATTGCCTGGTGCTGCTGCTGCAGACCCCACTATCCTGGCCCCCTCGCATCTGTTACTCTTCAATATCATCACTCCAGATGGAGAGGCATGCAAAAAGAGAAAAGTGAATCTTAAAGTTCAACAATCAAATGGCTGGCTAACATTTATTGAGTACTTGCTGTTGCCTGGCTTCATGCTTAATGCATCATCTCAGGCAATTCTCAAATAACCCCGTAAAACAGCATCATCTCAGGCAATTCTCAAATAACCCCGTAAAACAATTGCTATTATCTGTGCCCATTGTACGGATGAGGGAACTGAGGCACAGAGAAAACTAAATATTTTGCTCATAAGCATTGGAGGTAAGATTTGGTCTGTTCCATACCAAAGCCCATTCCTTACCGACATCTTTCTGTGTTATGTCCTGTCATTCCATAACATACCAGAAATATTTACTTTGAGACAAGACTATTGATGGGGAAGGAGGTGGTATTAGTGGAGAACGCTTGGAAGGTGCCTGGTGTTTTGCGGTCAAATCTGGTTGGGGACTATTTTGTTCTCTTTTCTGAGGCCCAGAGAAGTTAAGCAACTTGTTCAAGGTCACACAGCCTCCATATAAAAGAGGTGTCAGAGGCCCTGGGGTTTCTGAGCTCCTGGAGAAAGACCTGCAGTACTTAGAAGTGTTGTTACAAGTGTTGCTTGCTGAATTAAAGTAATAGAGTAGAAAAAGCCCCTTAGTGGGGTCATCTGGGGCAACTGCCTCACTGTAAAGAAAGGGCGGCTGAGAACCCTAGAGGTTACCAGCTACGGCTTTTAAACGCTTAACAGAATTTGACTATTGGAGGGAGGCCCTCCAGGGTAAGGGAAAGCTAGATAGCAGAGGTTTACACCTGGCCCCACCCTTCACTATGCGGCCTTAGGCAGGTCCCCCAGCCCCAGTCAGAATCTGTGTTCCCATCTGAAAATGGGGTTGCTGACACGGCTTGGCAAGATTACTGTGAGACTTGGCTGTCAAGAATACAAAGTGCTCCATGTAGGAGCTTGTGTAAAAGAACTGCTCAATAAATAGTAGTTATTTTCTAGAAGACTCCAAATATCCCCCGAGGGTCCAAAAAATGGCCCCTGGTGTTATTTAAGCGTAGAATTGCTTCAACTCTTTCTTTCTGTTGCCTACATGGGTGCTCGTGGGAGATGATATTGAGGATTGAGGAAAGCACACCACCAGGAATGGTGTTCCCTCTACCATCAAATTCTCACCCTCAGGTTCCTGTGCCTCTTGCTGGCTGGGCCACAAGCATTTCTCCAGCTGCTGGCCCAGGGACCGAGGTGAACATAAGTGGGTGACAAAGCCTGCCTGGCCCCCAGGCCACTTTCTGGGCTGCTCCTGAAGTGCAGCCAGGATGGAACCATAAAAGGCGACGCTCCCTGGCCGCCGTCTTTGTTTTCCTCGCTAGCTGGAATGCCTCACGATGACAGGCAGCCAGGAAATGCCCTTTACTGTCCCAATGCCACCTCCCTCAGGAACACCGTCCGTCTTGCCTTCCTGGGCTGCACAGACCCTGCGGGTGGCAGGAAGAACTGCACTCCCTGGGTCTGGTGGGAACACCTGAATTTCGGCCCAGGTAGGTGGCCTGGTGTTGACATTTTCTTGTAAGGAAGGACAAGGCTGAAGCAAGAAGGGACAGTATCCAGGAAGTTTTTGTGGACTCTTACATTTAAGGAAAGGCTCATTCAGTCCTCCCTGCAGGTATTAATTGAGCACCTATTGTGTGCGAGGCCCTGTGCTAGTGTTTTAGAATGTAGGTTTTATTCTTAATCAGGTCTGGTGAGGCCATTGAAAAGATGGTTTGTTACTCACAATTCCAAGAGGGGAAGGCACACCACATCACGCAGGGCCACTCAGGAAACACTTCTGAACACTCCACAGAATTCGACTATTCTGTTTGGTCCGAAAGCAGAGGGAGCCTGGGGAAAATGTGGGCAAGAGCCTTTATTGTGGCTTTTGTGGGAAAGGCAAGCAAGGCAGGGTGAGCAGGTTTAGAACTGACTAGCTTGAATAATTTCAGCGGACTCTGGGGTGTAGCTGTTTTCCTCACTGTCTGGTGCTTGGCCCCAGGGTAATTAGGGCAGGGGAATAATGGTCTGGAGTGTGAGAGCCCTAGAAGAGCCCCAGAAGGGAGGAGGTGGTTGGGGTTGGGGCTTTGGATTGATTGGTTTGCATATAAAAGGTAAGCTCCAAGTCAAGTGTTTACTATCTCTAGGAATTAGCTAGCCCTGGGAAAGGCAGTGTCCTCCAGGTCCCTAAGACCCCAAATGTCACAGCATTGGAATAAAAAGCCACACTTGCTACAGCTAGGCTGTCAGGAGCACAGTTGTGCATAAAACAGACCCGATTGGTGTCCTCATAGAGTTTTCTGTCTAGTAAGGAAGAAGACATTGAATTACTGGTGTTTTGTTTTGTTTTGTTTTGTTTTGTTTTGTTTTTGTTTTGACAGAGTCTCGCTCTGTTGCCAGGCTGGAGTGCAATGGCGCAATCTTGGCTCTCTGCAACCTCTAACTCCTGGGTTCAAGCAATTCTCCTGCCTCAGCCTCCTAAGTAACTGGGATTACAGGCATGCGCCACCACACCCAGCTAATTTTTGTATTTTTAGTAGAGACGGAGTTTCCTCATGTTGGCCAGGATGGTCTCTATCTCTTGACCTTGTGATCCTCCTGCCTCGGCTTCCCAGAGTGCTGAGATTACAGGCGTGAGCCACTGCGCCCAGCCCACTTCTCATTATTAATGCTGGTCAAAGTGGACTAAACTAAAATGAAAAATTGGAGCCTGTTAAAAGCAAGGAAAACAAAGCAAAACAAAACAAGACTTGTGTAAGGGCAGAGGCCAGAAGTCGGGGAAGGAAAGGGAAGCTCCAAGGTTTTGTAATTTTCCTTGACCACCCTAATCACATCCCAGTCTAGGTGGCTTATCTGACCACAGACCATCTGTTCTTTCCTGGGCATGCCAGTGGTGAGTTAGAGAATATCGTCAGAACCCTTTGAACTCCTGGGAGAGATGTCCTGCAGAACAGCTCCATGCATCATCCGGCTGCAGCTCCTCCTGGCCCTCCCTCTGCACTCACCTCATCCCAGACCATTTGGAACCAACCTGGAAATCATTCTCTTGTCAGGTTACTTTGTCACATCAGCGAGCGGAAAACTCCAACCATAGAGATAAGATGTGGACTTCGCCTCTCTTCTGGTCGAACTTCCTATCCTGACCATGCTGTGATTGGGCACCTTTCCAGCGTTCAGCACAGCCTCTCCTGCTGCCTCACCCTGCCTGTGACTGAGCTGGGACCAGAAGTACCAGGACATGAAATTGAGACGGGTGGGAGATTTAAAGCCCCATTAGCTCCTGGGAGAAAAGGAGAGACTCAATGAATATAAGAAATGGGGGGTCGGGCATAGTGACTTACACCTGTAATCCCAGCACTTTGGGAGGCCAAGGCACGCAGATCACTTGAGGTCAAAAGTTCAAGACTAGCCTGGCCAACATGGTGAAATCCCATCTCTACTGAAAATACAAAAAATTAGCCAGGCATGGTGGGGCACACCTGTAATCTAGTTACTTGGGAGGCTGAGGCAGGAGAAATCGCTTGAACCCGGGAGGCGGAGGTTGCAGTGAACTGAGATCACGCCACTGCGCTCCAGCCTGGGTAATAAACTCCGTCTCAAAAAAAAAAAAAAAATAGAAATGAAGTCATCTTAGAAGTAGAAATTTATTGACTGTGTTTCTTTCTATCCCCAAACTTTGGACACCACAAAATGATCATCAAGCCCAATTAATTATATGTCATGTCATTTTCAAAAGATGAGTAGTGAAATGTTTTAAATTCTTGACTTAATTGAAATCAGTGTTCATATGACTTGCCAAAGTTTAAAAAAATGTGTGTGACGGGCTGAACATTTTAGCTTAAGAGGAGTTTCAGGCACATCAAATGCAAAAACATTGAAAACCATTCGTCTAATTTAATTGTCAAGTCGTGCCAAAAATGCTAACATGATATCTTTGAAGAGTAACTGGTACAAAGAATATCCTCAAAGAGAGATATTTCCACACGTCTGGCTCTTATCTTGCCCTCGTTAAATTTTTTTCCTCCCCATTGGCAGAGCAGTGCATGCCTCTTCCCTGCCCCTTCCGCATAGGGACCCAACTGGTTCTGCAGATTTTTCAGCCACTGAACTTAAACATGCCATCCGAATGGAACAGTACAGATTCCTTCTTCAGATTTGACCCAAGATAATCTTGGAGGAGTTTTTTTAATACTTTCTTGCTACCAAATGTGGTCTTCATGTGTATTTGTTTAATCAGATAGGTTGGGAAGCTGTTGCGTGCTAGGCTTCTGATAGATAAGCATTCTTGTTCCCTGAGGGTGATGAATTCTAGACTTTTGGTGGTGTTTCCTTGAAGTGGGTTCAAAGGTAATGTGTAGCCCCTCCCGCTCAATCACATTACCTGGAAGTTCCTGGAATCCTCCCAAAGGAATGCTTTCATGAGAATGTCATATTTGAGGGAAGGCCTGAGGGAGGTGAGGGAGCGAGTTTTGGTGATATCTAGGGTCAAGGCTTTCCTGGTGGTGGGAACAGCACATGCAAAGCCCCTGAGGTGTGACTGTGCCTAGCACGTGTTCATGACACATGACATGAGTGGAACGAGCATGGGTAGAGCAGTCAGGGATGCGTCAGAGGAGGAGCAGGTCAGACTGTGTAGGGTCTCATGGGTCACAGTGAAGGCTTTGGCTTTTGCTGTTGAGTGAGGAAGGAAGTCACCAGAAGATATTGGCAGATGTTGGTCACGAGCTGACTTCATTTGAATGGGATTTCTCTGGCTATTTCTCTCTGTGAGAATAAACAGGATGGGGGCAAAGGCAGGAAAGCTATTGAAGTAATACAGAAAGTAGACGTTTGATGGTTTGGACCAAGGTGATGGCAGTGGAGATGGAAGGAAGCAGTTGGATTTTGGATGGGTTTTCAAGTGAGAGGTAATAGTATTTGCTGAAATATTGGATGTGGAACATGAGGGAAAGAGGAGCCAAAGATGGCTCCAGAGTTTTGGGCTGAACAGTCTGGAGGCTGCCGCCATCCAGAGTGGGGAAGATTACAGGAAGAGCCAAATGATGATGTTCCAGAGCTCGGGTTTGGACATATTAATTTTGAGATGCCTGCTAACTATTGCTTGCTGGATGACTCCTCCTCTACCTCTTCATCACTCTGAGGTTAGACCACACGGGTCCCCAGCCAAGTTGAACCAGGGCAATGATTTAACTAGCACTGATTCAACCTGTGGGCATCTCGTGCCCACATGCCACTCATCACAATTCAGAGGGCAACCTCCTGGGAGACACTGAGAGAACATGAGATTTCTTTCTCAGTAAGAGTTCACCATTATGAAATGTACTTGGCTAGTGAGGCCTATACACTTGTAATGAGCTGAATATAGATTCAACTGAGCTATAAAATAAAATAATAACTATTTTAATATACAGCATCTCCCTGCCAAGGCAGCTGAAGAGAAGGCTATGAGCAATAAAATTAGTCCAGAGAAAGAAATGAAAAACCACTGAAAACAGCCACCTTCTAAAAGGAAACAGATTAGAAGGGCCCAAAGAGGGAAGCCATCACCAGGAGTGAAACTCACCAGATAGTGATAAAACAGTTATGAGGGAAAAGGCCGGAAGGAAATTTTCCAGGCTGCTGTCTGTTGCTTCACTAATCACTGTGGTGACCTCATCCCTCCCCCTGGCTTCATGGGTGATGACTCTAAAGCCCTGATCAGGGCCCCAGATCCTGCCTCCATCGGCCACTGGGAAATCTCCTTCTCAGTGCCTTCTCACCCTCACTCCAGATGCAGTCCGCCCCCTGAAAAACCTTGGCATCATCCACACCTCTCCCTCCTCTCTCACCTCCTATCAGCTCCACCACTGTCCCTTTCTTACCATCTCACCATTCACCACCCACTCCAGGCCACCATCACCTCCCAGCTGAGTCCTGCTTCCACCCTAGTCTCTATACACTCAGAAGGACCAGTTTTTGAAATGAAAATCAGATCAAGCTCTCCCTTAAAACCCTCCAGTGGAATCTCGTTTTATTTGGATGCAATCCAAATGACTTATGAGGCCTTCCAAGTCCCATAAGGTACCTACTCACCTTTCTAACCTTGCCTTATTTCACTTTCCCTTTGCTTAATTGGCCTCCTGTCTGTTCCCCAACATGCTGGCCTCAGGGCCTTTGCACAGGCCTATTGCTCTGCCTGGAGTGCTCACCTCCAGATTGGCCATGATGGTTCAAGCAGTTTCTGCAACTCACAACTCTTCTCACCACTCCATCATTGATTGTTTGCCATCATATAACCCTGACTAGTGGCTTTCATGGCAATAAACCATAGGGAAGGATCTTGTTTACATATTTGTATATTGTCTGCCCTCCCCTCCATATGCAAGTGCTATGAGAATATGCTCTTCTCTTATTTTCCTCTGGATTTCTAGCACTTGGAATATGGTCTGATATATATATATATACATTTTAAAAATGAATTATCGGCTGGGCACAGTGGCTTACGCCTGTAATCTCAACACTTTGGGAGGCTGAGGCAGGCAGATCACTTGATGTCAGGAGTTCGAGACTAGCCTGGCCAGCATGGTGAAACCTTGTCTCTACTAAAAATACAAAACAATTAGCCGGGCATGGTGACATACGCCTGTAATCCTAGCTGCTTGGGAGGCTAAGGTGAGAGGATTGCTTGAACCCAGGAGGCAGAGGTTGCAGTGAGCCAAGATTGCACCATTGTACTCCAGCCTGAGTAACAGAGCAACGCTCTGTTGCATGGTGGCTCATGCCTGTAATCCCAGCACTTTGGGAGACTGAGGCGAATGGATCACTCGAGGTCAAGGTCAGGAGTTTAACCTGGCCAACATGATGAAACCTTGTTTCTACAAAAATACGAAACTTAAACAGGGGTGGTGGCACAGACCTGTAATCTCAGCTACTCGGGAGGTTGAGGTAGGAGAATCCCTTAAAATCAGGAGGCGGAGGTTGCAGTGAGTGGAGATTGCACCATTGCACTCCAACCTGTCCACCCTGGGCAACAGAGCGAGACTCCATCATAAATAAATAATAAATAAATAAATAAATAAATAGAATTACCAGAATAGTATCAGCAAGCATTCATTGAATAATTACCTTGCACCAGGCCTGATACATGCAGGCTATTTGCCTACTTTGTTCCTTGCACACCAAACGGTACCTGGCACATAGTACGTGTGTAAAAACATTTTTCATGGTGAATGAATGAACAGATTTAATTCTTCATGTACCTATGCAATCGCAGATAGGACATTATGGGTTTGCTCAAAGTCAAAGTAAGTGGTGAAGCCAGGATTTGAATCCATGCTGTCAGGACTGAGCAGATGCTCTTGATACACCACAGGAAGTTCAATGAGTGGACATCATAGAGTGAAAGTCAAGCTACTCCATCCAGAGCCAGAGTACTCAGTGGCCAGGACTTTTCCCCCAAGCTGAGAGATCACTCGCCTCATTGCTGGATGCAGCAATTTCATTTGAGATATAAGGAAGAAGAAATTCGGAATTTGAGAGAAGTATAGTTTTGGATTTGAAACTTAGCAGCAAAAGACTTTTGACTTACCCTGATTTCAGTGGTTATTGAATGTGCCTGTGCAGACAGAGTATTTACATCCATCTCAGTGCAGCCTGCAGTTCAGAGTCTGAAATCAAATGATTATTTCTGAAAGTATTTTATTTTAAAAGCCTTTGAGTGACAAATGATTTAGCAAGTTTTCAACACGATGTTTCATGTGGTTTTGGTTGCCAAAGAGTGACTTACGGCCCAGCCTGGGCACTCCAACCCAAGTGAGCCTACATGGATCTAGGCAGTCACATCGTTTTTATGATGTTTAATAAAGTTTAGCAATTTTTTTTTCTGAGTGGTTTATGATAGTCCTGATGGCAGCATCACAGCAGGCTGGGAAGGAATACCATGCTGATATATTAGAGGGAAATGCAGAGGTGGAACGTGGATTCACTGACCCCTCTAGACCAGTGCACGGCAAAGGGCAGAAAGAGCACACTCTGCCTGTGGCCTGGGCCTCTCTCCTCTCTTCCCAGCAGGCTTGGCCACTATGTTCTTAACTTAGAGGTGGGTTAAAGCTTTTTTGAATACAGCTATCTGGTTATTATTATGAAATACCTATTTTGTTCAATATCCATTTGCTTCTAATATTTATGTTGGATATTTTATATACATCACTTATTCATTCCTTAAACAACTATTTTAGTTAGAACTAGGTTTGGCTTTGCATGACAGAAATTCTAAAATAATTGTGAAACTTCTTTTTGTCTTCTATGATATAAATCTGGTGGGAGGCAGTCCATGTCTGGGTCATGGGTGTCACGATGTCATCAGGGTCCCAGGTGCCTTTAGCCTGCTGCTCTTCCATCGTAGAGAAAGGGGTCAGCAAACTATGGCCTGCAGCCCACGGCCTGAGTTTATAAGTGAAGTGTTATTGGAACACAGCCACACTCGTTCGTTTACATATTATGCACGGTTGCTTTCGTATTCCAGCAGCAGAGTTCAGTACTGCCATGGAGAACATATGGCCAGCAAAGCCAGAAATCCTTACTGGCTGACCCTTTATGGAAAACATTTGCTGATCCCTGTCCTAGGACATGGATTCTGCCTTCTAAATCAAAATGGTTGCTCACAAGCGCCAGCCTTAGTGGCTGTATTTTGGCCACAGGAATGGGGATGGGTCAAAGAAGGAGGGTCTTTCTATGGATACTTCTTAGAAACTATTTGCAGTCCCTCTGCTTATATTTCATCAGTCAGAATTTAGACAAATGGCTCTACAGAGCTGTGACAGAGCATGGGAAATGTAGTCATTGTTCTAATAGCTGTGTGTTCATCTGAAAGTAACAAACTCTATAACAAAGAAGAACAGTGTACCGTAAGTGGAGTGGACAGCTGGCAGTGGCTCTGTCACAATAATCCTGTAACGTGAGTATTATTCCCATATTACAGTCAGGGAAGCTCAATCTCAAGCATTTAAACAACTTATGATAAACCACACCTCAGTTTCACAACTGGTTAACATATGGGTGGAAAAAGGCCGCTTAGAATACGGGGACTAGAGGACATCAGGGAAGCATGAATATTTTGCAATCTCTTTTTAATAATTTTCCATGGTATGAAATACTCTAACTAGACTTCCAAGTTTATATCCCCCAAGCTTTTTCATTTCCCCTAGACTTTGTTTACCTTCCTCTCTAGCAGAATGGTGCCTTCCTGGTTCCAAATAACAACACATCTCTCCATCTTCAAAACATCAGGCAGACATCCACCCCATTGCTCAGCAGGGAGATCCTATAGGATGAGATCTGTATCATCCTGATCTTGGAGTCACCACACATTGTGCCTTAGAACAGAATAGATGCTTAGCAAACCATTACCGAACTGAACACAAATTAGATTGCGAATTCCTTTGAAGTAAGACCCGTGTCATCCTCCTCCTTTATCCAACTTCTCTTATGGTCTTGATCACACTGCAAATATTGTGGGTAACTGTATCAGTGAAAATTAGTTCAGTTCCAAGTGGCAGAAGCCCAGCTCAAAACTGAACAAAGCTGAAAAGAATATTTATTGGCTAATGTTACTGAGGAGCCCAGGCAGGAGTGGCTCTGTTGGCAGGCACAGTTGGTTCTCAGATCTCTCTGCCTCTGCCTCTGTCTCTGTCTCTGTCTATCTCTCTATCTCTCCATCTCTCCCACCCCTATTGCATTCATCTCTCTTCTTTGCTTCTCTCTGCATGTTGTACTCATTCCCTTCTTCTACAGGAAGCTCCTTTTGTATGGCTGGGGGAAAGGTAGAAATTTCTCCACGTTCCATGACCATTTCTGCTTAGGATTCTGAAGGGATCCTCTGTCACTGTCTCTGTCTCTCTCCCTCAGTGTTCTCTTATCAGATCTCATGGAAGACACAGATGGAGCACTTACCCAACCTTGAACCCATCACTGTGACCAGGGGTTGAGTAATCAGATTGGCTAAGTCCCAGTCAGTAGCCCATCCTGGGGCTGGGAAGAAGTAAGTTAGCTCCTCCATGCTTGTGACAAAGTGAAGAGGGTCCAGGTACCAGATATACAAGAGCAATTGATTATTGCAGATATTGTCCTTGAAGTAAAAAAAAAAAAAGGGAAAGACACTCAGGATGCGTTCTCACCAATTCTTCAGCAAAATTCTCCCAGAGGAGCAGAATTCTTATGGCCACGCAGAAGGAAACAGTCCACCTTACTGCTAAGAAATGATTATTATTTCTTTTTAAACACTAATGAAGATTTTAGAAGCTCAGCCTTCCTTCCAAACAAACAGCACCTTCATCCTCTTCATATGTGTACAGTCTCTCTAGTATCTGGAGTTGATATTCAGGCCTTTTCCTTGTACATCAGTTACTGTTTATTTGGGATTCATGCGTTTCTTTGACCTTCTGTGCAAGGTTGATGGATGGGTTTTTAAGCATCTTTAAATGAATTACAATATATGCCAAGCTTATATTTTTGTAATATTTCTGCCAAACTGGACTACAGTGGATGGCTTATTTCCACATTCCTTTGGAATGTGCATGTTCATAAAATTTTACGCCTGTCAGTTGGCAATTTGCCAGCATTCATTTGCTATCATATCATGATCGTTTTTTAAAAAACAACAAAAAAATTTAAACACAGGTATTAGCATGGACAGAAACGTCTTCCAATAGCATCTCATTTTGGATGTCTTAGCTGGAGAAAGATGAGCTCCATAAAGGACAGTGCAGCTGGAAAGAAATGAAAAAAAGGGGGGAGGATGAGAGCACAATTGGGCTGGCTGAGTTTGGTGTTCTTTGGTGTTGCACAGACTCTCAGGCCACCAACCTGGGAAGTTGTTTTCTTTGCAAGCAGAGTATGCAAAACACTTGGACTTTTCTTGAGTCTTGGCATCCCAGACTCAATTAAGCTGTACTTACTTCTTCTGTTAGCTGAGATACTCAGTTTCCAGTGACAAACACTCAACTCAAATTAGCTTAATTAAAAAAGAAGGCAGTGGGCCAGGCACCGTGGCTCATGCCTGTAATCCCAGCACTTTGGGAGGCCTAGGCAGGAGGATCACCTGAGATCAGGAGTTCAAGACCAGCCTGGCCAACATGGAGAAACCATGTCTCTACTAAAAATACAAAAATTAGCCAGGTATGGTGGCGGGCACCTGTAATCCCAGCTACTTGGGAGGCTGAGGCAGGAGAATCGCTTGAACCCAGGGAAGTGGAGGTTGCAGTGAGCAGGGATCACACCATTGCACTCCAGCCTGGGAAACAAGAGTGAAACTCCATCTCAAAAAGGAAAAAGAAGGCAGCAGGAGAATTTTTCAGCTTAAAGAACTAGAAAATCCAAGGGCCTATTGCCTTGAGGTATAGCTCAATGCAGCAGCCCAGGTGATGCTATCAAGATGCTGTTTTTTCTTCATCACTTGGCTTTCCACTCCTTTAGGTGAGATTCATTCTTAAACTGGCTTTCACACCGAGGTGGCAGGATGGCTTCTGTCAACTCCAGGCTAGCATTCTACAATTCCAGAAAGAGATGGCCACTTTTCTGGTGGTTCCAGTGAAAATTCAGCACAGACTCTTATTGGGCTGGCTTAGGTTCTGTGCCCATTCATGGCTTAACAATACGGCATGGACAAGGGGATGCTGCAGTTTAACTGACCAGGTCTCCTCACATGCTCCCACTCAGATGGGTCATGGACTGAGAGTAGACCTCGGATAGTTTCCCAGAGGAAATTGGGAGTGCTATTATTAGAAGAAGGGAGGATGGATACAGTGCAAGAAAAAAGGTGAGTAGCCCACCATGCCAACCCTTCTGAAAGGGGCAGTGGGGTAAATAGATACACAAAATGCCACATTCATTCCCCATCAAAATTAGGGGCAGAGAATTTAGGGATGAGGATTCTAGAAGGACCTTACAAATTGTGAAGACTGGTGATGTGCAAGCATGTTTTAGCTTTCAGTTTCAAATTGAGTTCTGACGAAGGCCCATGAATGCCTTTGAGTGAAATGAAGCTAGAAGACTTGGAGCCCAGTTTGCCAAGCCCTCTTAACAACCCTCTGACCCACGGAAATGCACTCACAGCCTTTGAGGGGCTTCTGTGGGCTTTCAGAAAGTAGATATGAAAACCTCTGAGCTTGTCCAAAGCCATAATGGACACATGGAAAAAATGAAAAACCAGGGAAGTAAAGAAATTTGTTTAAGGTCATATAGTTTGTCATCTTCCACAGTGATAGAAATTCCAAAATATCTGATTTCTAGCCCAAAGTTTTTCTTCTTGCTCTTAATTTATTTTTTTTTTAAGAAAAGCAGCAGTAGTTTGGTGATCTTTCTACTATGACTATGCCGACATCATCTAAAGCTTCTGCCTGAACTGGTAAAGCCATGTTTGCCTTTGGCTATCGATATACTGATGAGCCAGCCTTTCAGGTTTCCCAAGCCATGAAGAGGAGGTGTTGTGGGCCCTCCCCGACAAGCCCTGAGTCTTGTTGGGAGAAGGGGTTCCGTGTACTCACTAAAGGAATATTAGGGGCTTACTGGGCCAACAATCTGCCAAGAGAGTGACCTAAATACTCTGCCACCACAATGGGTTTCTTATCATTTCGTTTCCCTTTGATCAGATTTCTAACCTAGGTTGGTAAGATATTTGGTTAAATGATAGATTTTTTTCATTCTTCACTGATATGTATCCAGTTGCCTCTTATTGTATAACAAATGCCCCCAAAACTTGGTGGCTTAAACAACCATTTTCTTACATATCAGAATTCTGTGGGTCAGGAATTCCATCAGCACTAAGCTGGGAAGTTTGGCTCCATGTGGACGTGGAGTGTGGTCCCTCAGCCATACTCAGCTGGTGGCTGTCCTCGGCTGGAGCATCCAAGATGGCGGTAGTCACATGCCAAGGGCCTTGGTGGGGTCAGCTGCAGGCTGGGCACTGCTGGGCCTCTCTTCTCCATGTACTCTCAAAGCCTCTCCTATGGTTTCTCTCTGGGTGGTACAGTTTCTTACATGGCAGCTTAGGGCTCCAGGAGACCAGGGTACACAGGACAGACCCCTATAACAATTATCAAGCTTGAAATGTCAATAGCACTACAGTTGAGAAACATTGCTCCAACCTGACATTCTAAGATCATTTCTTGAGCAAGAAATAGCCTTATACTAAGGGCAGAGGTCAGCAAAATGTGACCTGTGAGCCAATGTCAGCTCACTGCCTGTTTTTTAAGTAAAGTTGTATTGGAACACAGCCACACCTGTTCACTGACCTATGGCTGCTCTTGAGATATAGTGGCAGAGCTGAGTAGTCAAGGTCTGCCGGGTTCTTCACCGCCATGCTTTCCTCTGGCCCAAGAAGCAAGGGCCTGCTGAGGGTTTGCCTGGAGCTAAGAAGGGCCTGGTACTGCACTACTCCAGAGAAGCACCTTGTCTCTGGGCTAAAGTTCCTTCAGCAGCACATCCAAGATAACGGCTCCTTGCTCCCACCTTGCTCCAAGGGTAGGGATGGATGAGATAATGTCTGAGCAGCCCCTGTGGGCTCCTTCAAGATAGCATGGCCATCCGTACGCTGTGGGGTGGCGCTCTGTTTCCCCAGAAACTGATGATTCAGCATGAAATATTGTCTTGCCTGGGGAGAAGCTGAAACAGGCCAAAGCCTGAGGTCAAGCCCTCCCTAGAAAGGAAGGATTAAAAAGAAATTAATCTCTCTTGTTCTCTCTTTGTTCACATCTCCAGTGGAGAGAGGCCAAAGGCAAGGAGGACATTGATGGATAGACTGAGGGTGTTGTCCTCTGAGGCTGCTCCATGGGGAGTTTTACAGGGATCTAGGTTGCATCCCTGACAGTCTAGCCCTGCACAGTGCCCAGGCCCCATCCATTGGGGACTTCCAGCCTTACTTCATGGGCCAGGTCTCTTGGGGACACATGTGTTGTCTGATGTCACTAATTTGATTTGTAGCATGCTGGAAACCAACAACTTAACTGCTAAACAGATAGCTATTGAGACCTAAAATGAGGTAGAGAGGTAGGAACCCTGAGGTTGTGAGTTCTGGATTTTATAGGCGCCTAGAGCTATGGCTTCTGTCCCACCCTAGAAGGGTGTGGGCCTTAGGTGTATGCACACACTACTCTTCATCACTTTGGGTGCTTTCTTCTCAGAACTACACTCCACGGATGCTTCCTGAAATCAGAACCTCTGAGTTGGAGAACCATTGCTTTCTTGGAAGGAGGAAAAATGTGGAAATTTTCAGAAGGCTGAGGAGTCAGGGAGAAAGGCATCTCTGTGGTTCAGGCCCATAGAGAGATGCTGGACTGGTTTAAGGGCGCATGAAAAAGGGAAGACCGGTTAAAAGGTCATGCCCTGCTCCAGGGAAAACCAATACCCAGTTGGAGCCACATGCCTTGGTAAATCCCAAGGTGAGGGCTCCAGTGTCTACGTCTCCTGCTCTCTCAGCCTATCCGTCTGCATCTCCAGACCTTGCTGCAGGACTAACATGTTTTGCAAAGTGAAATACTAATGCCTCCTTGCAAACTGTGCCCACTTTTGGTCATTTGCATCTGAGCCCTCCTTCCTGGAGGATCACAGAATAATGATGGATCAAAAGTTTGACACGGAAACCACTGTTTACCCCTAGATCTATAACATAGTCTATACTTGGGAGATCTAGCTTGGATCTCAGAGGATAATTTGACCCATTATGAGGCACATATTAAAAACATACCCCAAAGATGTAAACTCTCAGAAAACAGCATTGCAGCAAAGCATAGTATTATTTAAAATCTGGGCCAAAGGTCACACTCACAGAAACCTCTCTGTAACTGCTAGGGATAGTAGAAAAGGAATTATAGTCATTCGATGCACATCAGACAAACTTCTGTTAACTTCAGAGCATTGCATCTGGTTGGCTGGCCACATTTACTCCAGCCTCATGTCCATTTTTCAGGAAATGAACTGCTAAAGAGGAATTCAGTGGCCGGAGCATCTTCTGGAACCTGTTTTCTTCATCTTTGAAACCACAGATGTTTGCAACTTTTGAGATCTTGCTCCTTGGTTATTCACAGTGACATTTTGAGGTCAGAGTTTCTGTAAATATAAGAATATTTGGGACCTTATTTTCCCCCTTCTGGGTTCTTTTATTCATACCTGCATTTCTGAAATATTTTTAAGCCATCTATTGTGTGCCAGGCAGGGTACTAAGTGCTAGAGGTGGGCAAAACCAGACATTGTTCTACCTATTAATAGTAGGGCATTGCTCGGGCACGGTGGCTCAAGCCTGTAATCCCAGCACTTTGGGAGGCCGAGACGGGTGGATCACGAGGTCAGGAGATTGAGACCATCCTGGCTAACACGGTGAAATCCCATCTCTTCTAAAAAATACAAAAAACTGGGGAGTTATACATGATATAAATGATGAATTGATGGGTGCTGACGAGTTGATGGGTGCAGCACACCAACATGGCATAAGTATACATATGTAACAAACCTGCACGTTATGCACATGTGCCCTAGAACTTAAAGTATAA
>NW_016811584.1:467401-474307 GCF_001698545.2 Rhinopithecus bieti | reverse complement strand
AAAAAAAAAAAAAAAAAAAAAATAGTAGGGCATTTAGTCAATTGGCAAAGACAGATGTTAATCAAAGAATCACATGAATGCATTAACTCGCAACTGTGACTAGGCAAAGAGGCAGGACGAGTTGCTCTGAAATCATATGATGATAGCTCATGTTCATTTAGTGTTATCTGTCAACACTGTTGCCCCTATCAAGCCCCTCCGTTAATTAGCCAATATTACAGATAAGCAAACAGAGGCACAGATAGGTCCTAAAACTAGTAAGCGCTGGAGCCAGAATTCAAACTCAGGCATTCTGACTCTGGAACCTTTGTCTTTAACTCCTGTACTGGGAGGCCTTGAGCCCTACAGGACCATCAGCAAAGGCTTCTATGATGAAGTGGCGCCTGAGTTATGATTTGAAAGATAAGTGGAAGTTGTTTAGGTAAAAAGCTGGTGTTCCAGACAGAGAGAACCACATGTGCAAAGGTCCTGTGGCTGGAAGCCATAGGGAATGCAGAAAGCAGAAGGGGCCATGGAGTGAGAAGAGGTCGGCAGGGATCAGACCATGTAAGGTTTTGACTGGAGTGCTGTTCGCAATGTTTTCCCAGATGGATTTTTGCCCATGTGGCATGGCTTTATGCTGGAAGCAGCCTTTGGAGAGTGCTAACTGAGCTGTTTACCTTTTAGGGGTAGTAGATCTCACATGGCAACTACTTAATACATAAAGGATTCCCCCAAGGGGTGGCCAGGAGAAGCAAAAGCTAGAATCCTTTACAGGCTGATATCTGTTGTAGAAACCCCTTCCCTCAGCAACCCAAGATGGCAGGACTTCAGCCAGAATGGCTGCAGGATAGAGACAAAGACATTAGAGGTTCCCTGAAAGGAAGAGAGCGCCCTGGCCAGGACCCTGCAGCATTCCCAATGTCTGCCCTTTGTTTCCCCTGGTGCTTGTCTGTCAACACGATGTCTGCCATTCTAGAACATGTCTCTCTCACCTTTGCTCACACTGTCCCCTCCACTAGGGGGGCCATCTGCCACTTTCCACCCCAAATTCTGCTTGTCAAATTCCAGCTCTCTTCAAAGCAGTGCTACAAGCCATCTCCATGAATCCTTTTCCTGGCCTTTAGCCAGAAGAAGGGTCTCACTCCTTGTGTGTCAGCAGAACTTTTTATTCCCTGCTCACAGCATTTGTCATATTTTTTCTTTATATTACAGTCACTCAAACTCATGTCTCATCTCTCCTAAAAGATTGTAAACTCTAGGTCTATGTGTGTGTCTGGTATCCCATAGTGAACAGAGCACAGTGCCAGGCGTGTAGTAGACGTGCAGTAAATAATTGTTTGATCTTACTCATAGCCTTTGCCTCTTCTCTATCCCCTATTCAGCTCTTCCCTTTTCAACTCTTTCATTTGCAAGTGAAAGAAAAACCAGCTCAAAATCACTTAAGCAAATGAGAGGATTTACTGGCTTGTGGAATTAGAAGATTGAGACCCACCTTCATGCATGGTGACTCCCAGGGGCCCAGATGATGTGGTCAGGAGCTATTTGTCTCCACCCTGAGCCTCTCCTCTCCTGCATGTGTTGGTTACCTCCTCAGGCTCTGCTGGTAGCAAATGGCTGCCAGCCATCATCCTTCCAGATTCAGATCCACAGGCAAAGAGCAGGTGCCTTTTCTGCAGTAGTTCAGCAAAACTCTCAGCTCATCTCACTGGATTCGATTGAGTCACTGCGGGCCAGAGAGTGTGATGCTGTGATTGGCCAAGTTGAGTCATATGCTCTACGTCTGGAGCTTACCGGGGTGGTGGGAGCTTCTGGACAGAAAGTGGAGGAGGTGGGAACTTGATCTGTCTTCCTGGAAGTAAGGTGAATGGAGGCTGTGGAGCAAAACCCTGTGCCTAGCAGGCAGTATTGTGACTCCATGTGGGGCACTGAGAGGCTATAGCTCTTTGCTTTTGAAAGGCTGCTGTTGACATTGTTAGAGTGGAAATATCCATGCAGTGAGAGAAAGGGTACTCCAGCCTAGATTTTAGGTCCTAAACTTCTTCCCCCAAAGACTAGCAAAGGAAATCCCCTGATTTTTAAAGCTGGATGAAGAGTTAGGAAATGCAGTCACGTGAGTCCCGGAGGCTTTTTCCCTGCTGTGTCCTTCTCAGCCAAAATGAAATGTCTGTCTCCAAGGGAGGACTTCCATCCTCCGATTAAGGAGGCAGAGGTTCCTCCTGTCCTGGGAGTTTCCACAGCCCAGTGTACTTTTCACTGTGATGATCTCTGGGTGCTATGACCTCAGTCATGGGGCTTTGGGGATAGGCATTTAAGGTTCCTCAAGTCCCTGGGTACAGTCACTTTGGAATTATTGAATGGGCTGCTCTTTCCTGCTGAAATCTGGCCTCAGTGACTCATTTTCTGAATGAGCAGCGCAGGATTTCAGCAACTCCACAGGTACAGAGGGCGCTGGAAAAGCTACCTGGAGACACTCTAGAGCTGAGCACAGATTGCTGATTAATCTGCTTCTTGCCCGGCCCATCAGCTTCATGAAGGCAGGGGCCTTGCAGGTTCACTCACCATCACACTAAAGGCTTCATCTCACTTAATTGTCACAGTGATTTTTCTTTTTTTTTTTTTTTGAGATGGAGTCTCACTCTGTCGCCCAGGCTGGAGTACAGTGGTGGGATCTCAGCTCACTGCAAGCTCCACCTCCCGGGTTCAGGCCATTCTCCTGCCTCAGCCTCCCGAGTAGCTGGGACTACAGGCGCCCGCCACCACGCCTGGCTAATTGTTTTGTATTTTTAGTAGAGATGGGATTTCATCGTGTTAGCCAGGATGGTCTCGATCTCCTGACCTCGTGATCCACCCGCCTCGGCCTCCCAAAGTGCTGGGATTACAGGCGTGAGCCACTGCGCCCGGCCACTGTCACAATGATTCTTGAAGAACCCAAGACAGAAAGTTTAACTATTTTGTCCACATCACCCCAGTGGTAAGAGGTTGATCCAACCAAGTTGTGTGACTCTACAACTTCTGCTTTTAACCATTTTGCTGTGCAACCTAATTTATTTCTGAGACATCTGTGACCCTCCCCCTAACATGCAGGCAGCCCTGGTACCCATTTCTCTTTCTGGAAGACACTCCAGGCATTTACTCTGGTGTCATTTGAGAGTTGGCCATGATGAGGAGATGCTGTTTCCTCACCCAGGTCTTGCTCAGGACTTAGGTTCACTTGCAGGCCTGTTGCCTTTCTCAGTTTGGAGCTCAGATGTACTCAAGCTGGGGCTGATAGGGTTTCTCCACCGGTCAAGACAACGAAAATGCATTTCTGGCATGGTTTGAATTAAACGAGAATTGCCCGTTTTTCATAAACATTTACAGTAGTTGTGGATGCAGAGTTGAAAGGTTTAGGGTTTTGGTGTTTAATTAGAAACAAATGCCCTTTATAGTCCCTTTAGCAAGGGCAGCATGTCTCAAATTATTAGGATTATTCCTCTTATTTGTGCCTGCATTTTGATTTTGTTTCCACTGCTCTCGGTGCTGACTTCTCCAAGGTGGCTGGGCGTGGTGCTGGGAAATGGGATCCTCAGAATCGCTGGTGAAGTTTCTGACTGAGAGCCAGGGCTCTGGGCCGGCTTTGGGCCCCACCTCACAGGCAGCCCAAGGCCCTCTCCTTCCTTTCCAGAGGCTGGGGTAAGCAGAAAGCTTAGCGGGCAGAGCAGCTGCATCCTCTCTTGGGGCCTGGGAAGAGAGATATTTGCCAGCCTTGAGAACCCAAGTGCTCTGAGATGAGGCTGACAGTGCCCCTAGGCTGAGCCCTAACTCTTGGTTTAAAACAAGGGCAGCCTGCAGCACGGGGAAGGGGTAGGGGTGGGGACGCATGCATGGGAACCCAGCCCCCTGGAAAGCAGCAGAGAGGACTCTGAACCATGCAGTTTGCAAATGTCTTTGTTTTGTCATTAAGGAAGGTTTTGAAGCTGTTTCTGCAGAAGAGGAAAAGACCATTCACAGCAGCCTGAGACCATCCACACCTCAGGAGAGGGTATCATTCATTTGGTGTCTCCTAAAAACAGGCCTGTGTCTCTTGTCAGAGTTCCTAAGAGTCCAGCTTCAGCCTGGCTACTCGCTCCTTCAGGTCCCCTCTGCACCTCTGTCTTGAAAGCAATAGACAAAATAGAAGGATGGAAAATGCCTGAAAGGCCTTCCTACTTGTTAAGGACGTCATCAGCTCTGATAAAGCAGTATCCTTGAATATTTGGTGACGAAGAGGCCATCTTTGGCCTCAAAGAGGTTTTTTCATAAAGAAGTTTACAGTCAGAAAAGTCTTTTAAAGCCGTTTCAGATTATGAGTCTCACTTTACAGATGGAACAACTGAGGCCCAGGAAAGGGAAAGCGCTTGCTTCATGGATGGTAAGATAGTCCAGGTCGTCTGCCCCTAGAACACCGCATTCTACCTCAGTATATGCAACAAATTATGCAGAGATTTGTATTCTTTCCTCTCAGATGTATTTAGATACTTCATAAAAGACATTCAGTTTTCCCTAGTTAAGCCTAGGCAGGATTACATTATTTCCTCTATAAAACAGTTCTGAAGGCACTATTCCATAATTCACTTGGAAAATTTGGAAATTTTAGTAAAATTTAAAGAAGAAACTAAAAGTCACTCATATTCCCACGTCCTAAAGTCAATTCTATTACTATTAACATAGTCATTGTTTCCAATTGGCTTTTTTTACTTAGAAAATTAGACCTTGAATGATGCCGACGCTTGGCTGTGAGGTTTAAGCCTCGGTGCTGCCATTTCTTAACTGTGAGCCCGGGCCAGTTCCTTAACCCCATGATACCTCCATGTTCTCATGGGGCTCTTGTGAAGGTTAAATAAAATTATTAATGTGGGGTGTTCAGCATAGTGCCGGTGCATTTTAATAACTTGCTATTGTTATCATCATAAGAAAAATAGAAAAATCTGGACCTGACGTGGTGGCTCACGCCTGTAATCTCAGCACTTTGGGAGGCCGAGGCAGGTAGATCACAAGATCAGAAGTTCAAGACCAGCATGGCCAATATGTTGAAACCCTGTCTGCACTAAAAATACAAAAGTTAGCTGGGCATGGTGGTGTGTGCCTGTAGTAGTCCCAGCTACTCAGGAGGCTGAGGCAGGAGAATCGCTTGAACCTGGGAGGTGGAGGTTAAAGTGAGCCGAGATTGTGCCACTGCACTTACCCTGGGTGACAGAGCAAGACTGCATCTCAAAAAAAAAAAAAAAAAAAAAAAAAAAAAAAAAAAAATCTGGAAGCCCCACATAGTAACAACACAGAAATTATTAAGTTAGAAGACCCAAACAAAATGAGAGTAATGTAGAAGAATGATTACCAATTACTCAACAACTCAAGAAAAGAACTAATTCGGTTGGTTGGGTTTTAACCCTAGTTCCTTAAATCCATTGGGACAATTTTTTTTTTTTTTTTTTGTCTTTTTTTTTTTTCCTTTTTGTGGAGAACGGGGTCTCGCTGTATTACCCAGGCAGGTCTCGAACTCCTGGGCTCAAGCTATCCTCCCGCCTCTGCCTCCCTGAGAGCTGGGATTACAGGCGTGAGCCACCGCGCCCGGCCATTGGGACAATTTTTAAAAATATATGTATATATTTTTAAGGAGAAGATTATTAGAAAGCAACAGAAAATGAGTCCCTATATCTTCTCCCTAGAGGAGAACTCCATTTAAATGTTTTTAAACCAACAGAAATTCTATGAATGCTAATATGAAATTGTAAGATATATATGCCAACAGGGCATTTTCAGGGCTTTCTTTCTTTTCTCCTTTTTTTTTTTCCTTTTTTCCAAATTCTCTGGATGGGGTTAGTTACACCCAGCTGTTTTAATAGAACAAAGTCATATAATGAACTTTTTCACATAAAGTGCATTTTTTTCCATGATTTGCTCACTGTACCTTGTTTACGCAGCTTGTAAATATGGTAGATTAAATAGGTTTCTTTTTTTGGTGTGCAAAAGTCCAGACGCCTCAAAGCCAGGGAGGAAGAATGAGGGGGAGGAAGAAGGGAAGAAAGAAGGAGGAGAAAGCAATAAATGGATGGGGAACAGGCGGGTACAACATGAAAATAAAAGCAACGTATGGCCATGGAAAAACGGACAGTACTTTACTGGAGTGGAAAGTGCAAGTCCTGTTCCCTGCCCCCACCCCCACCCCTGGCCAAGGTCAAGTTATAAACAGACGTGGCTGGGGCATAGAGGAAACTTCTTTCTGACACTTTGGAAATTGTCTCACAAATCAGACCTCACCTTTTGGGGGTGCTGATTGGGCCTGCACATCAGGAAGCCTCCTCTCTGGCACTCTGAGAGGCCAGGTTTCTCAGAGTTGAGGACCGAGCTAGCTCTTGGAGGTACAGGGTTCTCTGGGCATGGCTTGCAGTTGGATAGCTTGACTTATAAAGTAGGTTGGGATAGACCGATATAGGGCCTGGGGTATGTTTCAAAACACTTCACCAACAGAAAAAAGAAAAGAAAAAAGGGGGCCAGCTGGAACAAATGTAGCAACTTCATTGATAATGGGTAAATCTGAGTGATGGGTATATAGAAGTTGTGATGTTTAATTTTATGTGTCAACTTGGCTGGGCTACAGTGCCCAGATAGTTGGTCAAATGTTATTCTGGACGTTTCTGTGAAGGTTTTTTTTTTTTTTTTTTTTTGGATGAGTTTAGCATTTAAATTGGAGGACTTTGAGTAAAGCTGATTACCCTCCACAATGTGCTGGACTTCATCCAATCAGTTGAGGCCTTCACTGAACAGAGACTAAGGAGGAATCCTGCCAGTGGACTGCCTTTGAATCTAAATGCTTCCCTGGGTCTTTAGCCTGCCAACCTACCCCATCAGATTTTGGAATTACCTCCAAATATGTGAGCCAATTTCTTTTTTTTTTTTTTTTTTTTT
>NW_016811584.1:398637-466834 GCF_001698545.2 Rhinopithecus bieti | reverse complement strand
CCCGCCTCTGCCTCCCTGAGAGCTGGGATTACAGGCGTGAGCCACCGCGCCCGGCCATTGGGACAATTTTTAAAAATATATGTATATATTTTTAAGGAGAAGATTATTAGAAAGCAACAGAAAATGAGTCCCTATATCTTCTCCCTAGAGGAGAACTCCATTTAAATGTTTTAAACCAACAGAAATTCTATGAATGCTAATATGAAATTGTAAGATATATATGCCAACAGGGCATTTTCAGGGCTTTCTTTCTTTTCTCCTTTTTTTTTTCCTTTTTTCCAAATTCTCTGGATGGGGTTAGTTACACCCAGCTGTTTTAATAGAACAAAGTCATATAATGAACTTTTCACATAAAGTGCATTTTTTTCCATGATTTGCTCACTGTACCTTGTTTACGCAGCTTGTAAATATGGTAGATTAAATAGGTTTCTTTTTTTGGTGTGCAAAAGTCCAGACGCCTCAAAGCCAGGGAGGAAGAATGAGGGGAGGAAGAAGGGAAGAAAGAAGGAGGAGAAAGCAATAAATGGATGGGGAACAGGCGGGTACAACATGAAAATAAAAGCAACGTATGGCCATGGAAAACGGACAGTACTTTACTGGAGTGGAAAGTGCAAGTCCTGTTCCCTGCCCCACCCCACCCCTGGCCAAGGTCAAGTTATAAACAGACGTGGCTGGGGCATAGAGGAAACTTCTTTCTGACACTTTGGAAATTGTCTCACAAATCAGACCTCACCTTTTGGGGTGCTGATTGGGCCTGCACATCAGGAAGCCTCCTCTCTGGCACTCTGAGAGGCCAGGTTTCTCAGAGTTGAGGACCGAGCTAGCTCTTGGAGGTACAGGGTTCTCTGGGCATGGCTTGCAGTTGGATAGCTTGACTTATAAAGTAGGTTGGGATAGACCGATATAGGGCCTGGGGTATGTTTCAAAACACTTCACCAACAGAAAAAAGAAAAGAAAAAAGGGGCCAGCTGGAACAAATGTAGCAACTTCATTGATAATGGGTAAATCTGAGTGATGGGTATATAGAAGTTGTGATGTTTAATTTTATGTGTCAACTTGGCTGGGCTACAGTGCCCAGATAGTTGGTCAAATGTTATTCTGGACGTTTCTGTGAAGGTTTTTTTTTTTTTTTTTTTTTGGATGAGTTTAGCATTTAAATTGGAGGACTTTGAGTAAAGCTGATTACCCTCCACAATGTGCTGGACTTCATCCAATCAGTTGAGGCCTTCACTGAACAGAGACTAAGGAGGAATCCTGCCAGTGGACTGCCTTTGAATCTAAATGCTTCCCTGGGTCTTTAGCCTGCCAACCTACCCCATCAGATTTTGGAATTACCTCCAAATATGTGAGCCAATTTCTTTTTTTTTTTTTTTTTTTTTGAGACGGAGTCTCACTCTGTCTCCAAGACTGGAGTGCAGTGGCACCGTGTTAGCTCACTGCAACCTCCGTCTTCTGGGTTCAAGCAATTCTCCTTCCTCAGCCTCCCAAGTAGCTGGGATTATAGGCGCCCACCACCACGCCTGGCTAGTTTTTATATTTTTAGTAGAGACAGAGTTTTACCATGTTGGCCAGGCTGGTCCTGAACTCCTGACCTCAGGTGATCCACCTGCCTCTGCCTCCCAAAGTGCTGGGATTACAGGTGTGAGCCACCATGCCCAGCTGCCAATTTCTTAAAATAAATCTCTCTCTCTCTATATATATCCGTATCTATATCTATATCTATATATAGATATGTGTGTGTATATGCATATATATGTGTGTATGTATGTGTGTGTGTGTATATATCTATATATACACACATATACTATTGGTTCTGTTTCTCTGGAGAACCATGACTAACACAGAGGCTCATCATGTTATTTCTTAAATTGTATCTGTTTGAAAATTTGGGCCGGGCGCAGTGGCTCACACCTGTAATTCCAGCACTTTGGGAGCCCGAGGCGGGCAGATCACGAGGTCAGCAGATCGAGACCATCCTGACTAACACAGTGAAACCCTGCCTCTACTAAAAATACAAAAAATTAGCCAGGCGTGGTGGCGGGCACCTGTAGTCCCAGCTACTTGGGAGGCTGAGGCAGGAGAATGGTGTGAACCCAGGAAGCGGAGCTTGCAGTCAGCCCAGATCTGTAGTCAAATCTTCCCCCATCTCTTACTAGCTGTGTGACCTGGGGCAAGCCGCTGACCTTCTCAGACTCTCAGTCTTCTCTCCATCACCTGCAACAAGGAACAATTCATAATATCCATTGTTATGAATCCATATTATGAATAACAGTTCATAATATCTCATTGGGTTTGGAGAGAATTACATGAGATAGATGTTACCTAATTCACGTATTTATTTATGCATTGATTCCACAAATAGTTACTGCACATCATCCCTGGTGCTGGAGTTGTGACATTGAATACAAAGGGCTGATTGCCCTGCCCTCAAGCAGCTTACATTTCAGTGAAAGAGATGGAACTAAGTGAGATAATCACACTCCCAAACATATAATCATAAATGGGAATAAGGACTTTGAAGGAAAGGACCATGATTTTATGAGAGATGAATATGACCAAGAATGGAGGCTTCAGGGAGGGCTTCCTGGAGGCAGTGACACTTGAGCTGAGGGGAAACAGGTGGTGCAAAGGCCTTGAAGAGGGAGGGAAGGTGGTGAGTATTACAGCAAGAAGGTTCAGGAGACAGGCAGGGAGCATGAGCCCAGGGAAGGTTGCAAAGGGCAAAGGTGCACAGGACGAGGCTAGGCCAGGTGGGAAGTCCTGTCAAAGAGTATGGTCCAGACAATGTGCAGTAAGAAGCCACAGAGAAGTGTCCTATTAACATAGCATTTCCTCTCTCTCTCTTTCTCTCTCTCTCTCTCTCTCTCTCTCGTGTGTGTGTGTGTGTGTCTGTGAGAGAGAGAGAGAGAGAGAGAGAGAGAGAGAGAGAGAGAGAGAGAGTGGTGGTGGTGACCAGGAGCAGCTGCCGTTGCTGCTTTTACCATCCTCACTACCAAAACCATGTAATAGATGCTTCAGCTGCCGCAGAGCTTGCTGAGGACAGGGCCCTGTGCATTAAGCCTATATTTAGAAAGTGCATCTTTTGCAAGCAGGCAGCCACCCAGAGAGGACTGCCAGCAGACAGCAGTCTAGGCCACAGGGCTTTCATCTTGTGCCACGTACTTTCTCTGGCTCCTTGACCCAAGGTGAGGCGTGAGCCTCAGTTTCCTCATCTGGAATAGAATAATACCTGATAGAACAGCCTTGCAGAGCAGCTGTGAGTTTATTGATATCAGAGCCCATGAATGTGGAAAGGCTTTGAAAACGTACAAAAGCACAGGGGGAAAAAAAAAGGGAAGGCGGCATTTGCTCCGCATCTGGTTTCCATATTGTCTCAGGCATTTTGTGTTGGGAGAGCTGCCTGGGAGACGGCTGCTTAGTTCCAGGTTTAGGCCTCAGGGTCCCCAGTGGTGAAGAGAAGAATTTTTGGATAATGAGAATAACCAGGACATGGTACTCTACCCTTCATAGAGGCCTTTTGCAAGAGAGGCCTCATTTCATTCTCACAGGCTACGGGTGGAACCATAGGACAGGTATTGCAAACACCCTTTCATAGACAGATCAGATGCTCGAGATGATAGGTTCTTTGAGTAAGTGGTGAATCCAGAACTCTAACTCCTGTCTTATGCAGCCAAATTCAGTTCTCTGTTTAATACACACTCTTTTTCTATAATAAATAAGTATGGATCATGGAGTTTTAAAACTGGAGTTACTTTAGAGATCAACAGATGCATTTTGTTTGACCTGCATAGCACAGTAGTCTTACACGTCTGATTTTGTTGCCAAGATGTAGGAATTTGGTAGTTCACATAAAAATCTAGGTTTGGGGTTTCTCTTTTAAGAAATGGAGGAGGCCACTGGAGATCTCCATTTCTGAAAAACAACATCAGCTGGAGGGAGAGGTGGTGACTGTGTCTTTAGCTGGACCAGGAACTCTCCAATTTGCCACCATTCCTTCTACTCCCACGAAGCCTGCCTGGTACCCAAGTAAACAGTGCACATTTGGGACCCGTCATCTAAGCCACTCATGTTATAAAAGTAGAAAAGCTGAGTTCCAGAGAAGCCAAGTGGCCCATCAAAGGACACCCAGCTTTTGATTGTCAGAACTGGAGTAGACAGAGAATTTGGATGCCTTCTCTCCAGCCCAGCCCTTGGCCACGCTCAGTTCCTTGCTGACACACATATGTCAGGCTCACAAGAAAGGTGTCTATGTGGCTGGGGGTTTTTCCTGCCCTTGTTTTCTAGCCCAGATGATAGGGACTTAAGTGATAGCAAGTGTGGCACATGGGGCAATGAATGGGCAGATTGAGAGTGACTGTGTAGACACATTTAGAGGAGAAAAGGCCATGTCTCATTTGCAAAAAACCCAGATCAAGCCACACTATGTACATCTCCTGTAACAACTGACTAAATAGTCAATTAGTAGAGTAATTCCAAAATGATTTATTAAAATTTAATCTGAAAGGAGAAAAATGACTGTATTTCTGGGAGACAAGCACTAGGTCCTTTTCAAACAACTGCTATGGAGGGCATTGCCCATGTGGCATGTTTTGGGAGTACTAGATCTCACCCATAGGCATTCACATCAGCTGGTAACCCCTGGAATGTGGGGGCCACAGGTCACTTCAGCCTGGCATTCAGCACATGCATCTAAAATCCTTGTGATTTTTATTTGGAGGAGGCCTCCTGTTGTCTGTGAAACTGGCCACCAGCTGCTTCCCCAGACCCTATTGTGGACCACCCGGATCCTCATCAGGCATCTTCCACCCTGGGCTAGACCTGACAACCTGAAGAAGGCCCCCTGGCCCTGTCTCATGGGGGTCCTCTGGAGCAGAAGGAGGTCTGGATGGAGACCCAGGAAAACTGCTTGTGTCCCCAGCTCTGCTCCAACTACTCCAGCTCTGCTGTCTGCTGCTTCCCTTCTTTGGACCTCAAGTGTTTGTTGAGGGGCTTATAAAACACCTTCAGCAGCAAAATTCTTTCATTTGACAATTCCTTCAGAGAGGATGAGGAACCCAAGCTTCATTCCCTATATTTGCAGCACTGAGGGTTCCTGAGCCCCCACCTCTCCTCCTCCCTAATAGAAACTGCACTAGCTTTTTATTTCTCCCCTGGTCTCTCAGACTTCCTGGGGACTGAGCAAAGCTCTCCTATGGCTGGGGGTTTTGTGTGCTACCCCACGGAGGAAGCGTTCGTCTTCATTATTCTAAAGAGGAGCTGCCGGAGCAACAATGAGACATTTTATGAGAAAGAAGACCTTAAACTGGTTTTCATTAAATGTGGCTTGATGGAGGCGCACCGGAAACGTCCATTGGAGCAATGGCAGCCTTTCAAAGCCCCCCTGCAGAAACGATAAGCTATAAAAACAAATGGCCCAGCAACAGAACAAAAAACAAGGCTCCGGGAACATTTGCTGGGCTGCAAACATGGCCCGCTGGGCCCTACCCCGCCTCCCAGAGGCTGAACCATCCAGACCTGGCCAATCTAGAGGATGAAAGGAGCCAGGGGTGCTTCCCCACCCTAGGAGATTCAGTGGTGGTGGGCCGGGTTGGGGCAAGTCGAGGACATTCCTGGGCATCAGCAGAGTGCCAAGACAGCAGCTCACATGCGCCGTGTGCCAGGCACTGTAAGAAGCCATTTACATGCATCCCCTGCTGTCTTGCTAACGCCCCTACAGAGACATGCTATTACCGTTCTCATTTTGCGGCCAGCAAAGGAAAGAAAGGGAGGCTCAGAGATGTTGAGAAGTTGTCCCAAAGTCCCAGGGCTGAGTGGGAAAAATGGGACGTAAACTCTGTTCCAAAGAAAGTGCCCCAAACCACCTGCGACTCCGCCTCCTATGAGGAAATGGTTATGGACTTGAACTGAGCTTCAGACCTCATGAGAGAGAGCCTTGACAATAAATCATCGAGCCCAAACTCCTTGTTTCCCTCATAAGTTGTAAGTGGCTGGGTTAGGGGTGGGGAGGAGACAGCTCTCAGGTACCAGAGACGCCTGGGATTGCACACATCTTCCTTCCTTACTCCTTACTGGCTGTCTGTGCATAGACAGTTCCCTACCCTCACTGAGGCTCAGTTTTCTCATCCATGAAATGGGAGGAGCCTCAACACCTAGTTTTGATTAGTGTCACTATGATGGTGAAATAAGATTCATTCAACACATTATTGGACAGCTTCTAGTGCCTGGCACTGTGCTTGGCCTTGGAGATGTAGCAGTGAATGAAACAGACCAAAATCCCTGCCCTTACAGGACCTGGATTCTAATGTGGAGATGGACAGTGAATATGATAGACAAGGAAACGAGGCTGCATGTCAGAAAATGATGTCAGTCACTTGAAGAAAAATGAATCCCAGAGAAGGGGTGGGGCTGCAACATGGAACAGAGTTAATAGGGTGCTTAGGGAGGGTCTCACTGGGAAATGATTTAAAACAAAGTCTTGCCAGGGCTGAGGGCACAGTGCTCCTGGAGAAGGGCATAGGAAAGGCAAAGGCCTGGAAGTGGGAGCCAGCCTGGTCTGTGAAGGACCAGCGGGAGGCCGGACGGAATGAAGAGACCCAGGAAGTGCTGAGCAGAGCCCCTGCCTCCTGGGTAGCTGCTGTCACTGTTATTCTTCTTTTCATTGTCTTAACCACAGAGCCAGATGTCCGGACTCTCCTCCCCAGTCTGAAGCTTTTCCTAGCTTATCCCATACCACATAGGTCGGGATGATGCTGCCTGGCTCCTGGCCACTGGGTCCTCACTTTCTGCTTTCCCTTCCATCCATGTATTCATTTCTCACAGCATTACCAAGTAACCCTGTGTGTGCTCAGGGACCCTAAGAAAGGCACCAAAAACAGGGTGATGGGACCCAAGACCCCCAAATGGGACTCTCTAGCTCCCCTGCTCCTTGGGTTCCTTTAGCAGCGGAGGCTCCCGGCTGTCCAGCCCAGCCATGCTCTGAACCACACCCAAGAACTCAGGCTTCTCACAACCCTGGCAGGAGGACCCAGCCCAGTGAGTACCCCCCTGGCACAGCAGCTATGAGCACAGCTGGCCATCCTCTCTTTGCCTCTTGTAGCTCTCCTCCTGTCCTGTTCTTTGCAGTGTTTGTGTACTCTGTTTGCTCCACATGACTCACACAGAAACTGTTGCCTGGAGGACAGAGGTTTGATGAGTGCTTCTTGGAGTGTCACCAATGGAAGCAGATTATCCCTGGGAGTCTCACTGAAAGGATAAATTGTTCCTCAGTTACTGAGATGTTCAACTCTTTCCCATTTATGATGCCTGACACTCCTGTGACCCATCCATTGCACCTGATCCCATGCATTCCCACCTGATCCGACGCACAGTAGCCCACACCTTCCGCAGCTCTGCAGAAATGCAGTAGGACATCAGTGTTCACTGCGTGTCCTAGCGACTCACTGCTTCTCACCACTCCATCCTTCTGATCCCTCCCCAGTGGAGTCATGTAATTGGATTTGCCTCTTAGAAGGAGCTCTCTGGTTGCCATTTGGAGTTTGGAGTATGGATGGGGAGTAAGTTAATGCAGGGAGTTCTATTAGCAAACTATGGCAAGAATCTAGGAGAGAGATGTGGCCATGGTGGAGTGCGGATGGAGAATGGGCACTGGTTTCCAGAGATAGTCTAAAGAATAAAAGCATCACAGTTTGGTGATTGATGAGATGGGAGAGAAGTTTTTTGGAGAAAGCACTTATACAGCCAGAAAAATGATGACTGGCAATACAGATGAAGGTACAGTTCAATAGATGTGGAAAGTAGGGGCTATTTTGCATTACATGATGGAAACATCACAATGATAACCACAGAAGTAGACACCTTTAGCAAAGATTAACATGGATGTCAAATCTCTTGTCTAACATTGGTCACAAGATGCCTGGGCAAGGAATTTACACTCTGTGAGACGTAATTCTTCCTTTGTTGTTTGAGGATGTGATAAGGTAACAGCTCTAGCACAGTGTCTGGCACGTAATAGGCAGCATCCATTGCTATGATGATTTGTATGTTGTCGTGTGGAATGATAGTGACTGTTGTATTTTGTCCCTTCCCCCGCCTTCCTTGGTAAGGGTCTCAGAAGGGGTTTCTTGACTTTAAGCTATTTGATATTATGCTGAATTCTTCAAGGAATCCAAGGAGTATCCAGCAAGGATCCAGCATTTGGCAAACAACTCACAATTCAGATTTATCCTAAGTGACTCTGGTAAGTGAGAGGAAAACAAATAATGCCCCAGGGGACAATTCCTAGAAAGACTGCCCCCTCACCGTCCCCCATTGATATGGGGTGGGGGAGGTGGAGAACTTCTTAGGTGGAGAAGGATTTGGCCTCTTCCCAGCTGGAAGCAAAGGGTGGGTGTGATAGAGATGGGGATGGGAGGTAAGGAATGGGGGCCAAATGGCACATCAGTCACTAATAAAAGGCTGTTGCTGAGGCTAATAAACCCAGTAGCCCATCACTGGGTCACATGTGTGAGTGGGAGGACAGCCCTTTTCTGTCTGTAGAGCACTTGCCCAACCCAAGCAGCACGGCCCCAGGGCTCAAGGAGGAGCATAACTCTAATTGGGAGGCCGAGACCTGAAGCTTGGAGGCCAAGATTTTACATGCTTGAAGAGGGGAATAGGGAGCGTCCCAGACAGACCCAGAGGTATCTAAAGGCCCACATCACTCATCCCCATCAGTAGCCTCTCCTGCCTGGGCAGCACTGTTTAGTCCCACGCTGCCCTGCCCCAGCCATGGCTGATTGGATGAAGGCTGAGCACTGGGACCAACAGCAGCCACCTCATCACCTGGATAGCCTCCTGTGAATCAGCCTCCCTGAACGGACGAAATAGGCCAGGCAGGTTCTTGTTCTTGAGAATCTGAATTGAGGATCGTGGGGAGGTGGAGTTGATTAGTGGTGAGAGGTAAGGCTTCGAGAGAGAGAGGGAGAGTGGCCAGGGCAGCCATGACATGCAAGCTGTAGTTCCGTGGAACCAGAGAAGAGGGACATAGAGAGAAGCAAATGGCACGCAGAGACAGCACAGCAGGAATGAGGAGATCTGTACTGCCCCAGCTCCTGACACTCCTCCAGATCCTACGGACTGGATGAATCCTTCCCCAGCCTAGCTCTCGTTCTCTTGATTTAGCTTAAGTGCCTCCTTCATTCTTATAACCAAGAGAGATTTGCAGGGTGAAGCTGACCACACACCACGTCATCTGCGTGACCCACCTCTGTGGTCTTCTCCAAGGGAAGGGAAACTGGAGGGAGGCCAGCCTCCAACCCGCCCGAGGCCACCAGGCCTCGTTTGTGACTGCAGTGGAGCCAGGCTGGGGAGAGCGCTGCAGTGACCTGGCCACTCACTCATCTTTATGAGGACATCCCCCACGTGGGAGCCTTCCTTTCTCATCGGGATGTTTTTCTTGATGTCCGGCCGAAACATTTCCATTTTTTATTTCTTCCTATTAGTCTAAGCTCTGGCCCTCGATGTTACTGGCTGATGTAACCCTGTCTCCCTGCAGCTCTCCCTCCAAGTGCGGATATTTGACTGCTTACGCGTGGACAGCCTTTTGCTGCCGCCCCCCTCCCAGACAGCTCCTCCACAGCCCCTGTTGTTTCAGCCTTACTTCTCCACTCCCCCAGAGACGAGGTCTGATGAAGTTCAGGGATAGATGGAAGGACAGATTAAACACGGGGTGCAGGAAGGCAGGAAGGCAGGCCAGGAGAAGGGAGACTCATGGACTTGCAGTAAAACACCAGAGATATGGAGGCTTTGAGCAGATATGGGACCTAGCAAATCATCCCAGTGGTCACAGCCCAGGAGGAATCCCTGCAGAGGATTCCCTTCTCTAAGGGGTAGAAGCTGAGAGTGGTTGTTTTAGGAAGACCTGAAGCTTTTTGGGTGGAAATAGAAAGCAGAAGGAAGACAAGTATTGGCTGCTGTGGAATCCATTAGAAGGCTTAGAGAAGTTTTGACTATTCCTTTTGTCCTTTAGGCAAGAGGTAATTAGTCTGCTGTTGGGGAAGCTGTGGGTTACCTTGAAGTAGACAAAAATTTGGATGAAAAAGGTGACCCAGAGCTGCTGTCAATTTGAAGGGGAGAAAGGGGAAATAATTTGAAAGACACTCAAAGCTCTTCATTTTTTCATGAAAGATCTGTCTTGTCTTCTCATATTCCTTTTTTTCTGTTCTCAGATATTTCACTGCCAGAGTAAGTTTTTGGGGAAGTCAAGTTTGGTGCCATGAGTTACGGAGTCAATATGTTGCATTTTCAAGGCATGAGATAGGGAGAGAAAGATGCGTTTTGGTCCCGACAGAATTAATATCCATAGTTCAGTCAGAAAATCTATAATACAGATGCCACTACTCTCCAGTCCCAAGGCTGACTTAACCAATACCTTCTGCACTCTTTTCACAGAGCCACAGTGAGTATGGTTCTCCAGGCAGCCAGGGCCAGCCTGTCTTAATAACGTTCTAGATGAGATGTATTTACCATCTTGGGCAATGTTCCCATTTTCAATACAATCTTCAATGATCTCAGCATTGGGGGATTAACGTGGCACAAGGGAGTGGTGATCTCCACCATAGCTGTACTGGAAAGAAAAAGAACTGACCTCTTCTGTAGGATACAGGGAAAAGAACCTATCTGTGTGGACTTGATTGGTTCCTGGCTTCATCCTATATAAATCCTGTGATCTTAGATAGGTTCTTAGATTTTCTGTCTCAATTTTCTCAACTGTAAAATGGGTTTAAAACATCAGCTCTGCAGAATTACTATGAAGATTAAAGATGCTATATGTCATTGCTTTTCACAGCGCTTGGAAAATGCTCAATAAGGCATAGTTTGGCAAAAATTGTGAAAATTCTTAAGACTCTTTCAAGTCTAGCAACTTGCCTTAGTATGTTTTTGGCTGAATTGGTTCAAACACTGACTTGGCATATCAACACATTGACTTCAACGTTTGTAAAACTAACTAGGGAAAAACATTCCTGCTTGGATTACTATCTGCAGTCTCATGACAGTCCTTGTCTGACTTTCTAGATAATCCATTTTGTGTAGACACTTAGCCTCACAATTTTTGAATTCTGTGCATAGTATGTGCTTAGGAATGGCCAATTTTTATGTTGGAGAAGACAACATAAAGATTGTGAAAGCTGCTCTTGATGAATTGTTAAACCCTCCCATGAACTTTCCTTACCAGAGATAGTCAGATGCACAAGCCAGATAAGAGCCAAGAATGGGAATGACCATTCCTAGCATTTATTTGCAATGGAAAGCCAATGTCTTTTATTTACAATGGAAAGTCAACCCTACCACCAGGGCTCTTGTCATGTAGGCTACAGGGTCCAAACCCCAGCGAGCACCAATGGTGTGATTTGACAACCTAAGCCTTTCATCAAGGCTGTGGCTTTGCTGGGAACTAAAGGGGAGCCAGACTGTTTTTGGCTGTTTCAGCATCTTTGTAAAAGTAAGTTGTTTGTCATCTTGATTTTTAAAAGCATGGAATTTGAAGTTCTGGCCAAAAAAATTAGCAACCTTGTACATTGGATGTAGCTTGCATAACAGATGGTGGTCTGGGAGGTTGATGTTTTTCAAGACTTGATGACTTCACGGCTTGATGTCCTGAATGAAATTGTTTTTTCTCAGATAGCACTTCAGGAATGGGGCTTTTGTTAAGGAGGAAGACCTGAGCTGAACCCAAAGTTTGGATCTAACTTTTCCTGAGTTTCTGAAATTCCCTTCCAAAGAAAACTTTGATGTTTATATATATATTTGTTGGCTTCTGCACATCTGTACCTCTCACTTTCTTCATAGGGAGTGGGAGCCAGACTATCATAAGAGAAGCTGTTATCTGAGGGTCTTGCAGTGCCTGGGAAGTAAGGAACAGCCAACCCTTCCAGGACTGCCCTAGGTGCCTCCCAGAAATGGCATAAGCTTTGCATAAGCATTTGGTCTGTGGGGTGCCGGTCCGAACTGACCTTGCTCTTGAAAGGAACAAAGACATTTCTTTCCCGGAGAAGAGAATTTTGACTTTAAAAGCAGCTATTCATGGTACAGTCATTGTGTGAATGTGGCTTTGAGTGTCACTCCCAGGAGAGTGGGATAAAGAATGTTAAAGCTGGGAGGGGCCTCCAAAATACTCTGGTTCACCTCCCTCGTTTTACAGATGGGGAGACTAAGATCCCGGATAAGAAGGCACCATCCTGAGCTCAGACAGCAACTCAGTGGCTGAGCTTTCATTAAATCTTGAATTTTCTTCTCCCAAATGAGCATAGACCATCTCTTACCTCTATTCCCTAGCCACCTCAGCATCCATATTTTGCAGCAAAGATAGCCTTAAATAATACTGGCTTAGCCCCCTAGTTCTCAGTCTGGAACATTCTCACTGCAACAAGTTGTTGCCCAGAGTAGAAGAGTAAGGTGTGAAATGATCCATGTGAATTCTCAGTGAGCACCTATTCTGATGAACTGGCTCCCCAGTTTCCCAAGGGCATTCTGTTTTCTCCCTTAAAAATCACAGCCTTTTAAAGATGTCACACAATGGCAGGTTGACTTATCCCTATCTTAAAGAGCATCTAGTCTGTATTCTCACTTCTCAGGTAGGATATAACCTCAGGTAGGGCATAAATGAGGTTTTTTTTGTTTGTTTGTTTGTTTGTTTTTTAATTTTTTTATTATACTTTAAGTTCTAGGGTACATGTGCATAACGTGAAGGTTTGTTTACAATGCTTATACTTGTGCCATGTTGGTGTGCTGCACCCATCAACTCGTCGCACCCATCAATTCTTCATTTATATCGGTATAACTCCCAATGCAATCCCTCCCTCCTCCCCTCCCCATGATAGCCACCGTTGTGTGATGTTCCCCTTGCCCGAGTGCCAATGTGATCTCATTGTTCAGTTCCCACCTATGAGTGAGAACATGCGGTGTATTGGTTTTCTCTTCTTGTGATAGTTATGCTAAGAATGATGGTTTCCAGCTGCATCCATGTCCCTACAATAGGACACAAACTCATCCTTTTGTTATGGCTGCCATAATGAGTTCCATGTGTATAGTGTGCCACATTTTCTAAGTCCAGTCAGTGTCACAGTGGACATTTGGTGTTGATTCCAAGTCTTTGCTATGTGAATAGTGCCGCAATAAACATATGTGTGCATGTGTCTTGTATAGCAGCATAGATTGATAATCCTTTGGGTATATACCCAGTAGTTGGGATGCTGGGTCATATGGGTACCATTTAGTTCTTAGATCCTTGAGAAATCGCGCATACGTGTTTGTCCATAATGGTGACACTAGTTTTCACAATCCCACAAGAGTGTAAAAGTGTTCCTATTTCTCCACATCCTCTCCAACACCTGTTGTTTCCTGACCTTTTAATAAATGAAGTTTAACCCATAGGCATTAGCCTGGAAATGCAGCGATCCAGGATCCTTATCTCCCAAGAACTCCCTGAGATGCCTTTGGGATCCTGAACAAATCCTTTCCTTTCTAGGCCTTAGTATCTTTTTCTATAAGGCATGGGATCCAATCAGCATTTCCCAAATATATTCTGATAAACATCAGTTCCATAGAACTGTAAAAGTTTACAAAAAAAAAAAAAAATCCCCACAGGATATATTAAATTAGTATTATTTACAATAAGCATTTAAAAATATTTGTATTATTTTAATAAACATTATTGAAATAAGTATTCTTTTAAAAAATCTATAATCACATACATTTGGCCAATTCTGGGCTAAACAACACTAAATATATTGTTTTTATTGCAGGACTTAGAGCTTTCAGTGTGAAAATGTGTCTTAGGGTAGGGCGCGGTGGCTCATGTCTGTAATCCCAGGACTTTGGGAGGCCGAGGCGGGCGGATCATGAGGTCAAGACCATCTTGGCCAACGTGGTGAAACCCCGTCTTTACTAAAAATACAAAAATTAGCTGGGGTGGTGGCACGCACCTGTAGTCCCAGCTACTAAGGAGGCTGAGGGAGGAGAATTGCTTGAACCCGGGAGGCAGAGGCAGAGGCAGAGGTTGCAGTCAGCAGAGATCGTGCCACTGTACTCCAGCCTGGTGACAGAGCAAGACTCCATCTCAAAAAAAAGAGAAAAAAAAGAAAATGTGTCTTAGAAAATGTCCAAGCATGGATAAAATATATGCTATTTCTCAGCTGTATTTGACCACGGTGGATTTGTTCAGTTCAGTGTCCTGCCTCAACCTGATGAACATGGGGCCGGTGGTCTCTGAAACTATGTGAAGTTCCAGCACTGTGCTTTTATGCACTCTTCGTTAATATACTCTAACAGTGTGCTTCATTCATGCCTAGTAGCTCTATTTTCTAAAATAATGAACGGACCCACTTCCAGGTTTTTCTCTCTTATTATCAGTGTGATTCTGTTTGTATTTTCTCGGCTTATGTTTTTTCAGATGCAGAAAATTATGTAATTAGCTGTGAGGTCTCAGGCCATAATTTGGGAAACATTTCCCACTTAAATTAAAGGCTCTGCACGCCCACCCAATCCGTAATTGTGTGGATCTTTCAAAACTCTCCGTTGGCTTCATTTAATTGTTAAACATTAATTTAGTGGGGGGAAATCTTCAAAGAAGGGGTAGAGGAATAGAGGAAGCGTGGCTGGTAGGACAAAATATTAATAGGTGGTTAAAAGCAAAACAGTAATTCTTCCCGTCTAAGCTTGCAGTCTTTGGTCGGGTGGAAAAGAAACAATCGGTTATTCCGGGATTATATAGGTTTCATTGACTTTAAATGACCTAAAAGCAGCCAGAGAGGGATTTACTTGTCTTTATTTTTTGCCTGAGGAGACAGAAAGAAAAACAGGGTTTTGTTTTGTGAATCCAAAAATGCCCTTTTCCATGGTGGTTTCCAAAAGCGTTCGTTAAAGCACGCAATGCCGTTCAACAAAGACCAAAATTAAAACGGAAAATCCCATTTTGCCAGCAGCTTTGCTCACATAGCTATTTAGCACAGCAAACTCCAACCTAGTCCCCAGTGTGGGACAGGACGCAGCACCTTCTCGGCATCTGAGTTGAGGCTGGAGATGTGTGGTGTTGTCATGGTGATTGCTGTCAACAAAGGTTACCCCTGGTGGAACCTCTTTGGCCCTGTGACCCACACACAGAGTTGGAATAATAGACTCTGTAAGTGGCTTCTGCTCTGCAAATAGAGACAGGGCTGGAAATCAATTATTAATGAGATGGGTGACATTGACATTCATCCACATTTAATAAGCACAGCCCAGCAACCAGAGGAAAGCTGGTTTCGCCCAGCAGAGTCTCACGGGTTGATGTGAAATTCAGAGGAAAAGAAAAGGCCAGGGACAAAAACCCCAAAGAGGAAGCGATGATGGTCTATAGCTACTAACAGATTTTAATTATTTAGATTTCTCTGCTTGACATTCCTTTTGATACCAGTTTTATCCTAAATGACCTCAAAGGATTTGACATGCTGATCATACAGAGTATCTCCTCCCCACCGCCTCCCACACACCTACCAGAGAGACAATTGGAGGGTGGTGGGTTCGTCCACAATTGGGGGAAGGGGATGCAGTGTTCTGATAGAGTAATAGGCACAGCTTTCATTTGTGGTTCAGAAGCCCTTTGGTCCATTTTTGGACTTCTTTGCAGAAAACTAAGATGCTAATGAAACTTTTTTAAAAAGGGGAAGATGTTGAACTGTGTCCTCATGGCCTGTGTTCTCCATGCAGAATAAGCAGGACTTTGGTTTCTAAGGCTTTCTACAGGAATTACCCTGGTTTGTCTTTTTAATTTCCTTCCAAGGCAGCTTATGATTTCTTTATATCTGAAAGACTGCAAAGCTGCATTTGTACTAAACTAGAGATTGACCCAGAGTATGCAGCCTTTGTAAGCAGGGGGAGCTTTTTAATTTAAAAGTATGCCTCTGCTCTAAGGTGCGAGTCGGGGAGCAGAGACACTGATCATTTTTCTAGAATCACTTCACAGATGGGTAAGCTGGTACCCAAAGAAATGAGCTAGCTGACTATAACATTTATTCAACTGACCTTTGAATGAAAAACACCAGCCAGCCTCCCTTTGGCCCAGACTTTGTTAAGTCTCAGGCCTGGCATCTCACCCTTTGATATTCTAGATGCTTTTCTGGAGTCTGTCACTTCAGGGGGGGAAACCATCGTCTTCCACCTCTATGCTCCAAACCTGCCCTGGCTTCTAAGACTGTTCTTTCAGCAAACTTGTCATTTGCAGACATTGATTGCTTGTGGCACCCAGCATGGTCGTGAGGGGAGACGTCTTGGGGAAATGTGGCTGGCCAGCCCCGCCGGTCTGCAGCGAGTTACGGGAGTTGGTGGAGCCCATGCAGCCTCCCAGCATGCTGACAAAGGACGCCAAGGTGTTCGGCAGAGACTGGAGTCAATTAAAGGCTGTGACTTGGGAAAAGCCCTCCTTGCATCTCTCTTTTTAATCTGGACCTTTTACCTTTTGATATTCTAGACGCTTTTCTTTTGCCCTCTGTCAGCATAGAATTTTTTAATGTGACTGATGTCTCAGGTCAATAATTATATGTGGCAAAAGTTCTTAGGCGACAGGTTTAGATGCCTCTAATTTCAAGGCAAAAGCTTGAGGTTTCACAGTCCCTTCCTGTAGGACAGGGTTGAGGCACTGGGCCGAGGGGGCTGGGAGGTCATCAGCATTCTGAGAGCGATCTAGGGTTTGCCCCACTTCTGACAGGTTGTCTTGATATCTGAGTAAGAGGGTAGGGGCTCCTACCCTTCAGTTTTTTCCCACACCCATTTGTTTAGTGTAGCCCCTTAGCAGGGGCCAGGAAGTTCAGATTTATTACTACCAAACTCTTTAAATAAGTTTCAATTTTTATGTTTCACAACTTCTCAATTTATGACTTCAAACCCTTCGACAGAGACTAACAAACTTGGATCCTGTAAGATCCAGGCCCTGCATCAAGTCAACTCAGCCAATCAATACAATATGTGCTTATTGGGCACATACTCTGTATCAGCACAGTGCTAGGGCCACTGTGGCACACGGAGTAGGCAGGATCCCTGTCTTCATGGAGCTCACAGCCTAGCTGGGAGGACCGCACAGCTATGTCTGAGAAGTCTCAGGGTTGGGGAGGTATGGGGCCTTGGAAGCAAGGGCAACAATCATCTAACTCAGACCAGGGCTCCGGGAGGGCTTCCCAGAGGCAGTGTTGTCTAACCTGAGGTCTGAACGGTGAGTTTGAGTTTGTCCAGTGAAGGAGGACAGGAGAAAGCTAAATCAGAGAGTAGAGGCAGCTGGGAAGCTGGAAGAAGCTCAAAGGAGGTGACTTGGTCTTATGGCTATTTCCTTAGAATAATGAGGAGCTACCAAAGGGACTTATGCCACTTTTTGTTTTAGAAAGTTTACTCTGGGCACATCGGAGACAATGGGATTAGAATTTGAGACTTAAAACTATTGTCCATTTTTGTTTGTTTGTTTTGAGATGGAGTTTTGCTCTTGTTGCCCAGGCTGGAGTGCAATGGTATCATGTTGGCTCATTGCAACCTCCGTCTCTCCGGGTTCAAGCAATTCTCCCTCCCTGCCTCAGCCTCCCGAGTAGCTGGGATAACAGGTGGCTGCCACCATGCCTGGCTAGTTTTTGTTATTTTTAGTAGAGACGGAATTTTGCCATGTTGGCTAGCCTGGTCTTGAACTCCTGACCTCAGGTGATCTGCCTACCTCAGCCTCCCAAAGTGCTGGGATAATAGGCGACCATGCCCAGCCTGTATTGTTTTAATATAAGGAATGAAAGAAGGTCCATGTAGGATGGGGGAGATGGTCCTAGCCCCTCTCACAGGTCATGCTTTAGGAAGAGGGTGCAGACAGCCCCATTCATGAGTGTGAGCCTTACCTCTATTTTAGTCCCACGTTTTCCACTGTTATCTGCTGCCGGTGGCTCACACCAGTCATCAGAACCTCGGTTTCTCCAAACATTTGTCTCCTGGGTATAAATCTTTTGCTCTGGCAACACCACTCAATTGTGGCTTAGAATAGACTTCCACCTTCTCTTCCCCAACCCCACCCACAGCCTTTCTCTCTAAAAATAATATTCCTGGACCTGCTGGCACACACACATGCTCTGGGCCTTAGTTGAATTTGGAAAGCAGTCATGCAGTGGAATTCCAGCAAGTTGGCTTAAGGCACCCATTTATTTTTGTACGGTAGTTTCCCGCTTTTCAATATTCCAGAGGATATTTCTCCTGTCACTTAGAAGAGGAGTTGATGAAATTACAAGTCAGGCAAGATGAAGGGGAACATGTATCAGCCCCACTTGGAAAGCTGGTTGGGAAATGAAGCTCCAAGCCACTGAAATAACATACTGAACTCACATGCGATGAAATACTACATCCTGGATACACCTGGGATGAGTCACGGCCACAGCGGGAACCCTGGTGGAAATGCCCACAGTGACCGATGGTTGATGGTCGAGTGACATGTGTCCCTGGCTGTTTCAGTTGCTAGACTTCAGTCACTGGATTCTTTGTGCAGATGCTGCCTCTTCACCGTTATGTCTTCCATTGACCATGATGCTTAGCCATTTCCTCTCAAAACCATGGGGACCATCACTGTTCTGTTTGGGTCCTGGTTTTGAAATGACTGGGGAACCTCATGTCACCTTGTGCTCCTTCAGATTGCAGCTTGACTCCAAGAAAAGGGAAGAATTTGAATAGGACTGAAAATAATACTCACTACTATTTATTGAGCTATTACTTTGCACCAGGTCCTGTACTAGGTTCTTCTTTTTTTTTTTTTTTTTTTTACACGAGGTCTGTTGCCCAGGCTGGAGTGCAGTGACACAATCTCAGCTCACTGCAGCCTTGACCTCCCAGGCTCAATTGATCCTCCCACTACAGGCATGTGCTACTACATGCTGTTTATTTTTGTACTTTTTGTAGAGACAGGCTTTCATTATGTTGCCCAGGCTGGTCTGAGACTCCTGGGCTCAAGTGATCCACCCATCTAGGCCTCCTAAAGTGCTGGGATTACAGGCGGTAGCCACCAAGCCTGGTCTTTTTTTTTTTTTTTTTTGACAGGGTCTCACTCTGTCACCCAGGTTGGAGTACATTGGTATGATCACAGCAATCCTCCCATCTCAGCTTCCCAAGTAGCTGGGACCACAGGCATACGCCACCACACCCAGCTAAAGCTAACTTATTTTTATTTTTTTGTAGAGATGAGGTCTTGTTATGTTGCCCAGGCTGGTCTTGAACTCCTGGACTCAAGCAATCCTCCTACCTTGGCCTTCCAAAGTGCTGGCATTATGGCCATGAGCCATTGCACTCCACTGTGCTAAGTTCTTTAGTACAGGATCTCATCACATCTTCACATCCATCCAGTGTGGAGTTCCTGTTATCCTTTTCCTGAGGAAGAAGCTGGGCTTTCAGAGAGGATGTCTCTTGCCCAAGGCACATGACCAGTAAGTGGCCAAGATGGGATTCCAGCCTGACCTGTCCAATTGTAGGGGCTGCATTCTTATCCAGCTCTCCACACTACCACTCATTCCCTGGGTGACATGCCCTTCGCTGGGCTTCACTGTCTCTGCATCATCAAAGTAATATGAAATGTTTAATTCAAAGGAAATGTGATAAGGGACCTCAGCATCTGGAAGGGAGAAAATGCAGAGCTGTCCTGGGTGAAGTGTGGGCACATGAGAGTCAGGAGAGCAAGGAGCGGGTCTGAGACTCCCACGGAAGCATCTCCCCAGGAGCAGCACACATGTGTTGCTGTTTGGTTTGCTGGCATCCTGATCTCCCCACACCAGCCCCAGTAGCTTGAGCTGCCTCTGGGTCTCCTACCCACTGCCCTCATCCCACCACCTTCCTTTCTCCCCTCCTCTCTTCTTGACAATCTTCTACTCTTTGGCTTCTTTGTTCCTTTTGTCTGAGGGAGTGGAATCGACTTTGGATGGAACTATGATCACTCCCCTTACAGGGAGGTAGTGCGGATTAAATGCCAAAAGACATGTTGCATGCATAGCATCAAGCCTGGTGCAGGGCGTGCAGCACATGGTGGTTCCTAAGGTGATTCATGTGAATATTGTCAGTATCATTCAGGACACAGAGGGAGATGGGAGAACCTTTAAACAGACATGAGCTGTGATTGGAATATGGTTAGTCATGTTCTTCTGCCTCTGCCCCATCCCTCACCCGAGCACCCTGAGCCCTTCTTGGACTCAGCCTCTGTTGCCAGGAGGCCTCTACCACAGCCAGGCCACTCTCATCTGTGACACTCCTGCCAGATCTCACTCTGTCCCCTGATGGACACAGGATTTCCTAACCCTATGAAAATCCCTTAGGTGAGAAGCATATTTTGGTAAAATGAGGTTCTTACCCTGTGGTCCTTCCAGTGTTGACCCTGTCTTTGCAGGTTAGCCAGTCCTGACAGCTAGAAATGTATTTTCTGACTCTTGCCCCAGGATTCTAGGGGCCAAGTGTCCTCACCAAAGAAGAAGGGTTTTAGGTAGTTTTTTTTTTTTTTTTTTTTTTTCCTGTTCCACTGAAAGCCCTGTGAGAGCAGGGGCACTGTCTTTCTCAGTTGCTGCTATCATCCCAGCACCAAGCCTTGGGTCAGGCTCTACCAAGAGTTTATTAAAATATTTTAGAATAAATGAAAAAGTGAATCGATTAACTGAGAACATATCACATGTAAAGAAGGAGGCTGACAGTACCTTTATGTCCATGAGATGGGAGTGCAGCGTACCAGGGCCCAGTGGCCAGGCTGGGTTTGGTCGTGGCTGTACCACTTAATATCTTTGTGACCCTGAACAATGGTCCCGACCTGTTCAGTCCTCTGTGTTCTCATCTCTAAATGAGAATAAAAAGAGTATGTATCGAAAATGGACTTGGGGAGAATTGAGTGTGTTAATATACGTAAACAGCCTTAGAAACTACATTTGACACCCGGTTCATGCTCAATAAGTATCATCATCATTATTACATACTTGAGATACCACTGGACATAGAGGTTTGTTTGCTTGTTTGTTTGAGAGCAGAGATAAGTCTCACTGAGTTTTGTACCTCATGACAAGCCTGAGTTTAGTCCCTGTTGCTGGTGATGTTTGTAATGATAAAATGAAAGCAATCATATTGTGTCAGTCCCTAGATTCAGAGGAAGAGACCTATATAGCTGGGGAGCTCTGATCAAGGCAGTGAAACGTGGAGCAGCTCAACCCAGGTCACCCTCTGTGTTCATGTTAAATCTGGGACAAGGGGCCGGGCATGGTGGCTCAAGCCTGTAATCCCAGCACTTTGGGAGGCCGAGACGGGTTGATCACGAGGTCAGGAGATCGAGACCATCCTGGCTAACACGGTGAAACCCCGTCTCTACTAAAAAATACAAAAAACTAGCTGGGCGAGGTGGCGGGCGCCTGTAGTCCCAGCTACTCGGGAGGCTGAGGCAGGAGAATGGTGTGAACCTGGGAGGCGGAGCTTGCAGTGAGCTGAGATCCGGCCACTGCACTCCAGCCTGGGCGACAGAGCGAGACTCCGTCTCAAAAAAAAAAAAAAAAAAAAAGGAAAAGCTGGGACAAGGATGCAGTCTAGCCCAGACTAGAAGTCAGCTCTGTGATCTTCCCATTCACGCAGGGAATTCTCCTAGTCAGAGTTACTTCGAAATGAAATCAAGCCAAAGATCTTGTGCAGCCCTACATGCATAGTCTTGGTATAAAGCAGCCTTGGATCTGGAATATCAGCATGGAAAGGCTAAAGCCGAGGAGAGTTCCTTGAGTTTTATTTGCCGGTCTTTTTACAGCCATGATTAATGAGTACGAAACTGCCAGGTACTTTCATTCAAGCCAGTGAGATGAGACCCTTCACCAGGTTTGCTTTGTGCCTTAAAACTCTTCAAATATGTTGAGATGGGAAGGAGAGAAGAGGAAGATTGTGTGCTGTCATTGCCAGTGGTGGCCCAGGGAAAGGCAAGCCATTCGACAAAGGCAGCCAGGCAGGGGAATTTGTTTCTATCACTGAGCTGGAATCCTGGACCTGGCTGAGGGTTCCCATCAGCAGGTTGAAATCAGAGGGAGAATGACCTCCTTTCCTGAAGAGATCGTGAGTATCTGTGATTTGTGCATGTGGTTATACGCCAGGTCACCCTTCATCATCTTTTAAAAGGGAACCAGAAATCTTTGGGGACCTCTCTGTGCTCTGACATTCTGCTAGCAGGAAGTCAGGAGTCATTAGTATGAAAAATGGCAGCAAGGACACAAATGCACATCAGGGGCAGACAGTGGGCTGAGCAAACACATTAATGTTCAGGGGCAGAGGAGGGGTGGCTTGTCATGGGGAAGGATCAGCTTCCTTTTCCTAGAAGTTACTCCCAATTACTGCTTTACAAGAAGGGAAACTGTGCTTGCTTTGGCAAGGGCTCCTGCTTGCGACTCGAGGGTTGCATCAATTCATTCTAAATTTGTTGGTAACCAATGAGAGTCTTGCCTTCTGGAGAATTACAGCTCCTTAAAGACATCCTAGCCAGCAAGCCTCACCCAAGGAGTAGCAGGCCAAGGCCCCCAGTATGGATCATTCACTTAATAATCAAGTCTTTCCTCCTGGTTCCTTCCATGGCTCTCCCTCCCCTTAGCCTGTGCCTCTCTATCAAGCAAAATTCTAACCATCAAAGGAATGAAAGGGCAAAAAGACTTGGAAAAAAATCAGAGAAGGGATCGACCCCAAAATGCAACATAATGAGGTTCCCTGAGCAGACTTCAAAAGGCCAGTTGGGCTCTGGAGCCCCATGCGATGGCCTCACAATCAAATTATTCCTTCATAGTCCTGTGGGAATCCAAACCGTGCTCATGTGTGATATGGAAGGGTGTTCTGGCGGAGGGGACGCCGACCCCCACCTCCAACTGCTGCTTGTAATAATTAGGCTTCGTAACACTTAACACTTGGATTTGATTTCCCAGTGACAAGCAAGTAACAGTGGTGGGCCAAGTTTCTGTGCATGGGTGCTCTATTTCCAACCATTTCTTCCTTCTGATTTCCTAGCTCTTGAGGCCCCAGCCTAATGCATGGAGAAAGTATGGCTTTTGATGCCAATAATCTTGGAGATACTTGTTCCTGAGCTGAAAAGGAGATTCTTGCAGGGAGATTTTTGTAGGCTCCGACCATAGGAGATGAGCTGAGGGAGTGATGGGGCTGTAATTATTGCAGATATCTTGGGAAGCCGCTGTGCTGCTCTCCAGGCCCTGAGCACCAGGGACTGATCAAGATGGTGAGAACATATATCAGGTCAGACATTTCAAGCCATACCAAGAGCCAGCCGACTACAGCCCATGGCCAAATCCAGCCTGCCTCCCATTTTTGTTTTACTGAATCACAGCCACACCCATTCATGTCCTTATTGTCTGTGACTGCTTTCATGCCACGATTGCAGAATTGAGTAGCTGTGACAGGATCATAAGACCTGCAAAGCCTAGCACATTTACTCTCTGGCCCTTTGCTATCTTACCAACCCCTGGTCCATAGCATGGTTTTCATAAATCTGTACATCATTTATTCCCCAGAATAAGGTATCCTTGGTTTTGAATTAAATAAGATGGCAGAGGCAGCCCAGCATTGCAGTTGCAGGAAAACCTCACTCACTGGTTGATTCATTCATTCATGGAATGCCTACTGTGAGATATCACTGTTACCAATGACATCATCTCCAAAGAGGAATCCTTTATCCCTCTTGATTTAGGAAGAGAATAAAGAGGAGCCTTTATTCCAACTAGACCAATGACCTAATTTTGAAAATGGGGAAACTGAGGCCCAGTGAAGAAAAAGTCTTCCAGGCCATACAATGAGTTAATGGCAATATTGGGACTAGAACTCATATCTCCCAGGCCAGAGTACTTGAATCACAATAGTCAACCATATTACTCCTCCTGTGTCTTCTGCATTTGATCAATAGCAGCCAGTGGCCTGGGCACCATTTGGGGGAGCAGTAGTTGACTGTGTGATGCAGCAGTTTCTCCCCCTGAAGAGCACATCTCTGGTTTGTTCTTAAGTATGGCTGATTGTGGTGATTATTCACGTAAAATGCACCTGTCACTCCTCTGCACAACGTCAGACCAAGGGTAATGTGAGCTCCTTGAAAGAGGAACCCATTTTTTTCAGGGTGATTATAAATTTTTTTTTTTTTTTTTTTTTTGAGACAGAGTCTTGCTGTGTTGCCCAGGCTGGAGTGCAGTGGCTCGATCATGGCTCACTGCACGCTCTGCCTTCTGGGTTCACGCCATTCTCCTGCCTCAGCCTCCCAAGTAGCTGGGACTACAGGTGCCCGCCACCAACCCCAGCTAAGTTTTTGTATTTTTTAGTAGAGACGGGGTTTCACTGTGTTAGCCAGGATGGTCTTGATCTCCTGACCTTGTGATCCGCCCACCTCAGCCTCCCAAAGTGCTGGGATTACAGGCGCGAGCCACCGCGCCCGGGCAGGGTGATTATAAATTAAATATAAATGTAGGCTTAGGATCCTGGTGGACATTCTCCCAGGGAATTCTTTATCTTGCGTATATTTGCAAAATAACCTTTGTAAAGGTTAGGCTACTCTTGGAACTGAAATACAACTTGGAAGTTTAAAAATTCCAAGATATTTTGGGAATGTAATAATCCCGGTTCTCTTTCCTCTAAGATACACCCTCACTGACTTACTGTTTAAGGAGTCAAAACATGAACTGTGTTTCAAAGTCAATCCAGGAGCTCACTGGAAAATTGACTCACATTCATAGCAATATGCAGGGATGTCTTGGGTTCAGAATGTGGGTTAGCTAGAGTTTCCTTCAACTTTCAATAATTAAATGTTTATGATGGTTATGGTATGGCAGATATGGAGAGAAAAAGTCAAAGAATCCAAAGGTAGACTTGAAGGGTGGACATGCATTGATAGTAAATGAGACAGAATCCCAGGGCTGTGGCCTGGGGACTCCCATCTCCTGGAACTCAACATGTGGAAACAAAAGCCTATCAACTTCAAAGGTCAGGTCTGGTTTCTGCTTCATATGGCGGAATCCCCTACTTGACTGCAACCTTGGATTTAGCCTCTCTGAGATTCACTCTCTTCACCTTAAAAGATGTGGAAATTAAGATCTAAGTCAGCCGTTCTCAACCGGGAGCAACCCCATCCCCATATCCCTCCCCACCCCCAGGGACATTTGGCAAGGTCTGGAGACATTTTTCATTATCAAACTAGGGTACTACTGGCATCTGAGTGGGTGGAGGCCAGGGTTGTTGCTAAACATCCTGTAATTCATAGAGCAGACCCCCACAAGGAATTCTTCAATAAAGAATAATCTCAACAAGTCAGAAATGACTTGTCTTACAGAAAAGGACTAGACCTTGTTTATCCTTGTGTCTGTACCAGACAGTACCATACCTGCACGCAATGGATGCTCAAGAAATAGCTGTTGAACAAAGAAACATGAACATTTATGAATATATGAATGATCGATTATGCCTGCCTTGTGATAATGCTAAAATTTTTTTGTCAAATAGAGTATCTATGCACAGTTCCTGGCTCAGCACCCAGCACATAGTAGGTATTCAGTGAATGGCAGCTCATGATGATGCTGATAACATTTACCTGAATTTGCTTCATACTCGTTTTAAATAAGAATTCACTTGTTTTCATCCTTTGCCAAGATAATAGGCAGTCTGTGCAGGCAGAAAGCCCAGTGGGGCTTTTACAAATATTGGTTTACAAAGAATCTTTTTCATCTTGTATTTTCCAGATAGGTAAGCCAAGGGCCACTTGGTTGTGCCTTCATTTCCGCTCCCTCTGGCAGGCTGTTCCTAGGCAGGGTTTTGTTTCTCTAAAATTATTGTTTCATTGCTTTGTTGTTCTAAAGGAACCTGTTGGTTAATATTAATGCATTTTTATCTTGGACCATTTCCTTCCGGTTCTTTTTTCCAATCTGCTGTCATATTTTGCTTCATCCTTTTTAATATGAGTGCTGCTTGTGAAGCCCTTTCATGTACATATTACCCCTGATCCTCCAAGGAAGCCTGTGGGGTATTACCATCTTTATTGGACAGATAAGGAAACTGAGGCTCAGGACATTAAATCACGGCTGACGAGTGGCCTCTGACTCTACCCTGACTCTATCCTATTGCCTCCTCCTAGAATTTGAGATCTAGAAGAGATTGAGAGACAGAGGTCAGAAAAGGGGAGTTGACTGCCCAAACCCATGCAAGAAGTAGTGCCCAAGTCTCCTGATGCTTCCATCCTATATTTTTTAGCTCTTATTTTCTTCCCACCTATACCTGAGAATCATTTTGCAATTGAGTTTCTCATTCATTCATTCCAGGAGGAAGTATGGCATGCCTCTGTGCTCTGTTGTGATGTCATGGGAAGACTTCTGGGTTGGGGTTTTGCTCTGCTACTTATCACTGAAAAGCGTTTGCCTGAGTTGCTTCATTGCCCTAAACTTCAGATTCTCTTATCAGAAGTGGAGATGACAACCCTTGCCCTGTGTCACTGAGTTATCATGACGGTCAGTTGAGAACAATGTAATAGCAAGGGTTTGTGAACTGGAGTCTTCAGAGAATTTCACTACACTCTCTTCTCATCCTTTTCCCCAAGTCTAGAGCTGGCAAATATGAACACTTCTGTTACATTGGCACACAACTCCATGATAAAAATGATAGTCATATTGACTAATATTTATTGAGCCCTTAAGACTGTGAGGCACCCCACTAAGCACTAACATGTTTGGTCTACGCTATTTTTCTCAACATCTCTATGCAGCAGATATTTTCACTATCTCCGTCTGACAGATGTTGCAGTGGAGGCCCACAAAGGTGCAGTTTCTTGTTCAAGGTTGCACAGCTAATCATGGGCTAAGCCACAATTGGACTCAAATTCAGTTGGATTAAAGAGCCCAAGGTCTTCATTCATTCACTGATTCATTTATGAAGAACCTCTTAGTGCCAGGCACTGTGCTAGGTACTGAATAGCCATGCAGATGCTTCCTGACTCTCCTGCCCCATCCAGGCCAGAACTGGGGTGGCCAGGATATCTCTTCCTCCCAAAGGAGGTGTGGAGACACGTGTGCTCCTGCTGGCCTGCAGACCCATCAGCTGTGTCAGCTGGAGTCCTGGGAAGAGGATGACATTGCTGCTTCCAGCTGGGAACAGCTGATCAGCACCAAGGGAGGGCCAGGAGGCTTTGGCCGAGCTTCATGAGGAAGTCCAACCCCAGAAGCAGCACAAGCACAGTGATTGTGCACCAAGGCCCTGTGAAGACCCTGGCCCAGGGACGAGTTCCCTCATGCTTCCTGTGATGCTGCCTGCCAGAGCCTACTGTTTGGGACTTTTGTCCCTCCTGGCTCATCTTCAGGGGTTTCCTCAGGACAGGGTTACTTCATGGCCAATTGAAATCTCTGAAAAAACCTGTTGGGGCTTTCATAGTGCAAACACAACTGTTGCCTGTGGACAAATATTGACTTTTGGTGCTAACTCTCTCACGGACGGACGACCACCCTTGGGAGAGCCACGACATAGGCCTTTGAGCACGAGTTGCTCAATCAGGTCAAAGGGAGACAGAGGCAAGATGAGATGCTTCTTCGATCTCAGATGACCCTCTCACAAATGGACCCCGATGATCTCAGCACCAAAGCTGCCTGGAGTTTCAGTTTTGTTGGGAGCAGTGCAGCAAGACTCCACCATGACTCCTGTATTAGTTTCCTAGGGGTTCAATAACAAACTACTACAAACTGGCTGGCTTAAAAAAACAGAAATTTATTCTCTCATGGTTCTGGAGACCATAAGTCCAAAATCAAGGTGATGGCAAGGTCATTCCCTCTTCGAAGGCTCTAGAGGAGGACTCTTCCTTGCCTCTTCCCAGCTTCTGGTGGTTGCTGGCACCCTTAACATTCCTTGGTTTATAGATGCATCGCTCCTCTCTCTGCCTCCATCACCCCATGGCCTTCTCCCTGTATGTATTCTGTGTGTCTCTGTGTCCAATTTTTCCTCTTCTAAGAACAGTAGTCATTGGATTAAGGCCTACCCTTATTCAGTATAACCTTACCTTTATTCAAATATATCTGCAAAGACCCTATGTCCAAACAAGGTCACATTCACAGTTACTAGGGGTTAGGACTTGAAAATATCTTTTTAGGAGACAGAGTTCAACCGACACCACCCAAGGAATTGTTCTTCCCTTAAGGAAAGGTTATGTAGTCCCCAGCTGCCTCCATCCAGCTTCCACTTTGCCCTGAAGTCACACATCTGGCCAGGTCACTCTCCCTCCATGGTGTCCCACTGCCTGAAGGCAGCATCTAGTCTCTTTAATGTGGCCATAAAGTCCCGCCTGATGGGGGACTGGCCTTGCTTGTCTCTCTGCCCTGACTCTGCCACTTCCCCGCTTCCCGTTCCATGTTGTGTCCTTGGTGCTTGAGGTTCACTGGGTCAGTTTGGCCTAGCTCTATTTCAGGCCTTACCACATGCTGCTCTCTCCTCAGATAGCTCCTTTCTTCCCTCTTCCACTGGGTAGCTCCTACTCACCACCCCTCACATCTCAACCTGGAAGTCATCTTCTGTGAGGAATGTTTGCTGGCCCTCTCTGACACCATACAAGGTGTTTCGGGGTGTCTTGGGCCCCGATGAACTCACACATCACATTGTATTTCAGTTGTCTTCTTACCCGTCTGTGCCCCTGACCTGGCTGCAAATCTCCCAGATTAGGGTTTATGTCCTACTCCCCCTCAAATCTCCAGTCCTGGCCCATGGCTGGCAAAAATGATTGTTTGTTGAATTGAGGAACTGAATGAATGCATGAATGAATGAGAAAATAAGCAAAAATTATAACTGTATCCCAGCCACCTTCCTAATTTTGTGAAAATTAAAGGAAATTCTTCTGCCTTTCTGCTCATGACACCCTACCATTGAATTCAACACAAGCAAATATTCAGAGACATGATGCTTTAGAAATTGTTAGTGTGCCAGGGTTTGGTCAGGACTGAGGATAAACCATGAGGGTAGTTCCTGGAGGAGTCTTGATTTGTCATCAGGAATGTCCAGCCTTGGGCCATCAGCACTAACGATGACCAATGTGGTACCGGTGGCCATCTTTTGAGTTTTCAGCTCCATTTCCTTTCTCTATAAAGGTGGAAGGCACCCAAAAATATGGATAAACTCAGCTAATTTCTTCTGCTTTGGCACATGTAGCTTTTTTGCATGATTGAACACCTCAGCCCACTGAAGAATAAAAACTGTAATTCCTCTCTCTCTTTTTTCATTGTGTTTAGCCAAAACAAGCTGTGAAAGAATGTAAAATATATCATTTTGTTGGCACCCGTTCACAAGTGAGTCAGTGAGCTTGCTCACATTTAAAACTAAAATTGGATTTTAACCTTCCAAAAATTTATGACAACTGCTCCTTCTTGTGGCTTAAATGTTGACATATAATTAATTTAGGATTTCTTCCCAAGGCTTCCTGTCCGGGTTTGTACCTGCCACAGAAATATCCTTGAAAGTTTATCTAACAGCTGGAGCCATGAGAAAAAAAAAGAAACCACTGGAGTTTTGTAAAACAGGGTGGGCTATGCCAACAGGAAGAGCCCAAGAGAAAGTGCGAGGCTGCCAACGTGGCTGGCTCGGAGGTGTCCCAGGTCGGAGACAGGGAATTTGCAGTTTTGGGGAAGCTTGGGGTTCCTTCTACCACTGTTCCTTCCTGGCCCCTGTGATGTGTTCTCTCTTTACTCTGCACACATCTTTTCATGAAGATGACCAAGCCCATACCTAACCTGGGCATGAACATCCCACTCTGGTTATTTCTGCACTCAGGATCAAGCTGACCCTATTGCCCTCTGCTGTATATGGGCTAGTACAGAGGGAGAGATAATAAGGACTACTTCTCATTGCACTCCTGTTATATGCCAGCCATTAGTAAGGGAGAGTTCATTTTGTTTTATGTTCTCAACCACCTGGAGAGGTTAGAGTTACTATCTTCACTTTGGAGATGAGAAACCTGAGCTCAGAGAGGTTAAATGACTTACCTGCAGTCAGCAAAATGGAAAGGGGAAGGAGTAATAGGTAGTCCATATATATGAAGCTCCTATTAGGCCCTGTCTCAGGCCTTTATGTTTAGTGCTTATGGCAACAACAAATTATCTAGTCCAAAATGTAGTGCTGAGGTTGAAAATCACTGCTGCAGAAGCATTTAGGGCTATTCCTGGCACATAGTCAGCATTTGATAAATGTGTGTTACCATCAATGAACTTAGCTCTCTTCTTCATCTACTTCAATATTTATTGCATGCCCACTGTGTGACAGGCACACAAGAAACACTTCACTGAGCAAGACGCACACAGCCTGTCCTCCTGAAGGCAGCCTAGGATGCAGTCAGGCATTAATCAGATCCTAACACAAATGTCTGATGCCAGGGCTGCCCAGAGCAGGAGTGCATACAGGGAGAGGGGGGAGAAATTGTCAGGACAGTGTTTGTCAAGAAGATTTGACCAGGAATGGAAGTCGGAAGGCTCCCCTGAAGAAGTGGCATTGAAGCTGATATCCAAGGATCAGCAGAAGGCAGCCAGGTAAAGGATGATGGGGAAAGTGCCCAAGTGAGAGGGAACATCTATGCAAAAGCTCTGAAGGAAGACCCAGCCATCTACCTCCTCCAGCAGTAGGAATCTCTGTTCATGGCTTGGCACCCCTGATCAGGAATTTCATACATCTCTGCAGAGCTTTGCAATGCATCTCTTTTCATACATCTCTGCAGAGCTTTGCAATATCACCTAGCTCCCTATCACCTAGCTCTCAAGGAAGTTCTCCATAGCAAAGCTGAGGCCTCTGGAATATCCATGGGTCTTCCAGGGGACTCTGTGGTCCTGCTGCATTGGGCTTTGGCAGTGGCTTCAACGGTGCCCCCAGAACCCACTGGCATCATGCCTCAGGTGACCACTTTGTCATGCCCCAGCCCCTTGGTCTCTGGCCCAAGTCTGCCCAAAGGCATTTCCTAGCCTTCAGTCATGGATGCCAACCAGCCTTAGAGGAGTTAAGCCTGACCCCTGCCTGCCAGGACTTTGGGATTTAACAGGGAAACTTCCAGCCAGTTCACATATTATGAAAACACATTTTCCTCTCTTTAATCTTCAGAGTGACCAGTGACAAAAGCAGCACACAAATTCCCTCTCAGGGTACCTCCACATCTAAGTTGGAAACATGTATGATAGCTGGAAGCCCCATAACAGAGGGGAGAATGGGCCCATCTGAAAGGTCCATTGTTACAGCTCTCCCAGTTACACATGGAGACAGTTACAGAGTTCACTTATATCCCTGAGTGGGAGCTGGAGATGGGAGACCAAGGGTTTCAGCCCTGGGCCCTTGTGCTTCATGCAGACCTACAAGGGCAGGCTTTGGCATGGGATTTAAATATAAGTTCAAACCGGAGAGATATCTGCTTTTTGGCACTGTGCAAATGTGACTGGCCTCAGATTCCCACTGAAATAACCTCTGCTTGCTTTTCTCAAACTCCTCATTCTTTGGAGGAGGATATTATTGTTTTCCTTTAAGGTGGTCTGGTGGGCAAGGGGCCTCCTGAGCAAATGCTGTGCATGTGTGCATTTGCAGGGATTGATTGCAATTCTGAAAACATCCAATTCGTCTGTTTCTCAAAACCTACACCATGGAAAATACATAATGGATACTCACTTGGGACCTAGCATTATCAAACACATCCTTGGACTTGAGAACCTTTGATAGTCCTGCCCCTACCCCCACACGTAGCACAAGAGCAGTGACACTGTAGACACTCCAAAAACCTTACTCTGTAGCACCCCAGCCAGTTCTCCTGCTAGCCAAGCAATTCTACTCAACATAAAGACGTTATATGATGTGGGAACCAGAATGTCAGCTACAATGCCAATGGCCTGGCCCAGGTGTCCCAGAAAGGTGCCATTTTGTTTATACTGCACTAAAAATTGTTGGACAAAACAGCTTTAGATTAAATAGAAACCTTATAGATTAGACGGCAAGTTCTACCAGTATCGATGGATTTCATGTCAAGTTTTCCCCAGTCCTTTCAAAGTGTTACCTATGAAAGGAAAAGGGCAGGAAGGCAAGATTCTATGTATGGAGATAGAGGAGGGGGAGTAACTGAGCACCACACTTCTTGGCCATCGCTGGGGGGGCTCTAATTTGGAGGAAGTCAAGCCTTGGAAGTATACTTTGCCTGTAAAGGCATACCTTCCCTCAATAAACTTTTTAGCATCCCCACTCTTTCAAAGACAACTTGGACCCCAAAGCCCTCATGCAGCCAGAAGACATGTGAATATCCCATCAGTTTCATAGAAGCAATAGATTGGAATCCTCCCGATAGTTCACTCAATTTCAGAATGATAAATGATCAATCATTGCATTCCTCCTAAATGAAATTTAGATGTCAAGATATATTGCTTGAGGTTTCTGAATGGGATTTATGCAGTTGAATTTCCAGGAGAAAATGTATTGCTTTAGTGTGACAGGGAAAGAGAGACATTCTGGATCTTTGTTAAGGCAAAACATTTGACAGTCAGGAAAAATGCTTTGGACATGTTAATTTTTTTCATATTTAAAAGTGATTAATCATCTCATATACCATGAAGCCAGAAGACCATAATGCAAACTCATGGAGGGGAAGGAGGATGCCTGTGGCTTCAAAAGTGGAGGCCTTCAAAAGTGTGCCTTCAAAAGTGGAGGCTTTTGAAGGAGGCTCTAGGTGAGCTTGTGTTGGGAAACAAAAATTAATGACTGAAAATCAATTTGAAAGCACAGAGTCTGGACAAAACCCTAGGAATGCATGAAAATCCACAGTTACTTGTCAATTACTGCAGTGCATAATAAGAAGTCCTTCTCTTCCAGTATATATGCATACACCACAGTAGATGCGACTTCCTTGGAAAGTCTTTCCAACTTTCCTGTCAGACCAAGTCGGGGTCCCAGTGTGCTCCTGCAAGCTGGGGATTTGATGTCCTACTGTGCAAGGATCACACCACTGCCTCACCACCTACTAGCTATAGGATTAATAGATGGTAGGGCAGTGGTGTGACTCTTGGACACGAGGACAAGTGTAACCACTCTACACCTGTTTCTGGAGCTGTATGATGGGTTAATAATGACAACCTCTTCAGATGTTGTCTTCTGGATGTTGTAAAACTAGTGTCTGTGTTCAGTGAATGTTGGCAGGCCATTCTCATCTCTTTTACTTAGCATGACTTTAAATAGTCACATCTTCTGTTTAATGATTTGTTGAATATAATGTCTGGCATGCTTATGAGAGGTGCATTCCATGAAGTCAGAGCTAGTGGCTGTCTTGTTCAGCCACATGGCCTTAGTACTTAGCATGGTTCCTGGTAAATGCTAAAAAAAAGTTGTGGAAGAGGGGAACAGATGGAGGAAGGGTGGGAAGGAAAGGAGAAAGGAAGGAAGGATTCCTGTAGTTTTCATAAAAACCATAGCTTGAAGACAATATAAAATCCAGACTGAATTTGCTTTTGTATCTCATTTAAGAACCCACTTCACTTTCAACTCTGCAGACCAAAATGAGGTAGCATTCTTCCTGTTCCTTTGTTTGCAGGTGAGGATTAGGGCCCAGAGAGGCAGAATATCTTTAAAAGGCCTGACTTCACCCAGCTGGTTGCTGGCTTATGTTTACGTTTCCCTTTTCCCTTCCCCCCTACCAAAGATGGTCCCCTCCCCCAAGAGAAGGCTATTTCCTTTTGTTGCGGGGAAACTCTGAATTGATGATTGCTTAGAAAACACAAAGAAGTGTGTAGCAAGTTGAAATTAAAAAACAGTTCATGAAAAGCAAAACTCCATTTAGCCCCAATCTGCCAAGAAATAAGTAGTTTAAAAAATGAATTTCAGATCACTGACAATGATGACTGTGTTTATGGCAGTGGGGTTGTCTGTCTTCAGCAGGCCATCCTTGCAGGCATGCACCCAGCATTTAGAAATTAAACAAAAACACATTGAACTTGCTGCATTAGCTGTTGCCACATTGGAACGCTAATGGGTTTAGTGACCACAACCGACCCAGGCCAGCATGTGTCAACAGCCAAAGGACCAACCTCAGTCACTGTTTGTGCTTTGCCCAAGTTGTTACAAGCTTAATTCTTTGCAGCTTACTTTTCCTGCTGTTTTGGCCTCTCCCCCACCATGTCTTAGAAAGTGTAGCCCCAGCCCAGCCTCACATAGCAAGGCCATGGGGTTCTGGCAAGATGTCTGAAGACGCAGGCACCTCAGCCTCTTGGGTCTCATGAGCAGTTACATGAGGGCTCAGCCTCCCCTCTTCTTTAGCCAGTCACTTCTATTAGGCATTCTGGAAACGGCTCAGTCTGAAGCAAATGCAGAGAGCCTCTTGATGAGCTACCCACCTGGAAAAGTGGAGTCTTCCTCTCTCTCTTCTTCTCCAAGAAAGTATGCTGAATAGCATTTCACCTCCAAGGTGGTTTCTTTGCACCACAGGCAAGCCTTCAGCCCTGACTGAGAAACAAGGTCAAATGCCTCCATTTTTGCACAGCTGAATCAAGCCTGGGTTGTAGGATCTTGGCGGTGAAGAGGTTAAATCGCTCAAAAGGCTGGATCTGTGGTTTCCTGCCCACACTTGCTCTGGCCTAAGGCAGTGCTTGCTGTTTGGGGAGGGGGAAAGGGAGGTCTCGCCTGGACCCAGGTGGCCGACAGGCAAACCATGTTATTAAGAAGCAGGGATCGCAAAACCTTGATCTTCAAACGAGACCCCTAATTAGTCACCAGCCCAAGAGTAAATGGCATTCCACCTCAGTAAGGCGGGAAAGGCGCCTTCAAATCCTGGAGACTAATTGCCATTATTGGCTCTATGAAGATCCTGTTGTAAACACTTGTCATTGGAGCCACTTCTGGTCAGTAAACTTGAGATATCAAATTGTTCCTTCATGTTTCAAATTCTACACAATGCCTCTTTGGCTCCTTTTCTAGAATGGGGCATCTCTTTCCCAAACATGACAGCTTTCTTAGCATCCAGTTTAGGGAGATGTCTTCCTGTGACTTGTATATGCTATGGCAGGCTCATCTTAGAACCAAATTCTTTTCAGTAAGGAGCTTTTTAACAATGTTTTACTTTATTTTCATTGGAATTTGAAAATGCCATCTCAAAAATAAGATAACAGGGCTCATGATCATGAAGATAATGGAACTTATGTTTGGAGCACCTCAGGTACGCTGACTTTTCCAAGGCCCTGGGAGGTGCCCCAATGAAGTGTTCACAAGGCCATATATTTTTATCAAGCTTGAAATAGTCAATTATTTATATATTATTTTTCTTCAAGAAGGCCTCCAAAATGGTATGAACTTTAGGCCACACAAAACCAAGATGTGTTCCACAGTATTCAAGGTGTGTTTCTACCCTTTCGGATCGTGTCTTCTTGTTGCTTCTACAGATAAGTCTTTTCTCTCTGTTCTTAGAAATTTTTTTTCTTTTTTTTCTTTTTTCTTTTTCTTTTCTTTTTTTTTTTGAGACAGAGTCTCACTGTCTCCCAGGCTGAAGTGCAGTGGTGCGATCTCGGCTCACTGCAACCTCCATCTCCTGGGTTCAAACAATTCTCATGCCTCACCCTCCTGAGTATCTGGGATTACAGGCGCCCGCCACCACGCCCGGCTAATATTTTTATTTTTAGTAGAGACAGGGTTTTGCCATGTTGGCCAGGCTGGTCTCGAACTCCTGAGCTCAGGCAATCTGTCCACCTTGCCCTCCAAAAGTGCTAGGATTACAGGTGAGACCACCATGCCTGGCTGACTTTTTGTTTCTTGAGCTTGTTTTGGCATTTGTGAAGGGTAGGGTAAACTTTTCCAGGCCACATACAGGGTGCAGGTTTTTGTCTAATTTTATTCTTTCTTTCTTTCTTCCTTTCTTTCCTTTCTTTTCTTTTCTTTTCTTTTCTTTTCTTTTCTTTTCTTTTCTTTTCTTTTCTTTTCTTTCTTTCTTTCTTCCCTCCCTCCCTCCCTCCCCCCTTCCTTCCTTCCTTCCTTCCTTCTTTCTTTCTTTCTTTTTTTTTTTTTTGAGACTGGGTCTCACTCTGTCACCCAGGCTGGGGTGCAGTGGCATAATCATGGCTTACTGCAGCCTTGACCTCCTGGGCTCAATCAATCCTCCCACCTCAGCCTCACAAGTAGCTGGGACTACAGGCACCTGTCACGACACCCGGGTAATTTTTTGTATTCCTTGTAAAGATGAGGTTTTGTCATGTTTCCCAGGCTGGTCTCAAACTTCTGGGCAGTGATCCACCCTCCTCAGCCTCCCAAAGCTCTGGGATTACAGGCATGAGCCACGATGCCCAACCTAAATTTACTCTTAACTAGGAGAATGTTTCCAGAGATTGGGACCAAGAGATCCTGGATCCATCTGCTTCAAGGGCAGCCTAGATAATATCAAACCCAGATGGCAGAAGAGATCAACCTAAGGAAGTTTGGGAGCCATGGGAATTTGAGCTGGTCCCAGGGTCTCAGGACCACTGGGATTCTATTATTGGGACACTTTCATGGTAGTAAGTACTAAATATGTCAGTGTGTGAGAGAGAAAGGGAGGAAGAAAGTAGTAAATCATTTCTGAATATTTCTTGGAAATGGTGAGTTTTTCATTCACCTTTAACACTGACTTTTAGCCAGCATCAATGGGCCCTGAGATGAGGTATTCCACATTAACACCCACAGCGAGGCATGCCGCAGGGCCACGTGTCAGATGATGTCAAGTACCCCCTTTTTCAGGGAGCTGAGCTTCATAACTGTTTCTTCAGCAAGCTAAGGAGTCACTATTACTCAGCAATAATTCCTTTGTGTGAACAGTTTAGGGCAGGACAGGGGGTAGGAGTTCTAGACACAGGCTTAGGATATTTGCTCATAGGATTCCATTGTCTCTGTGATGAAAGCCACGGTTTTCCCTCTGCCGGTAACCTAATAACCTCAGGCAGCTCAGAGAGCAGAGGTCCTGGCGCTACCCAAGTGGGGTTCTCCAGGATGGCTCGGACATCCCCCTCTTTCCAGAGTGCAGGTGTTCTGTTTGTTGGACCAGCCCCCATCTCTGATGTCAGTAGTGGCACCCGTAAAGATTCCCAAAGCCTTCTTTTAACCTGTCTGTTTCACTGATTTCAGATGTTAGAAATTGTATTCCAAACCTTTGGTTATTTTAACTAGTTCAGAAAAGAAAGACTATCATTAGTTTTGACAACAAACAAAACCAGTTTTTGTTCTATCAGTTATGTTTAAAAGATTCCAATTTCAAACTAAACACAATGTGTGGTTATTCTGTCAGCGATTTATATAGCCACCAGGGCGCCACATTTACACACTGCATACATCATTTTATTTTTAAAATGTACTTAATGAACTTTTTTTTCTTTTCTAGTAACTACTTCATTGCCTTAAATGAATGCATTCCAATAGAATTTGTAACAAATGACCACTTTGTGTTTGCATTAATGCCAAACACGTTTAACAAATTTTTAACAAGGAACCCTGGCAAAATGCCAAACTCCTAGAGGGACACTGAAGGAATGCTATAAATTTAAACTAGATTTCACCTTTTCACTTAACTCAGCAAGTGTCTTAGGTGTCTCGCTATCTCAGGATTGTAGCATTTCTATTTTTATGTCAGATAAGTTGCACATTTTCATTATTTTTATTATTGAGGTTGTACCTATTTCCACAGGACTTTTAAATCTATGCAGCTGTTTCTGAAATAGTATGAAAGCAGCTTAGAAATTAATCTTTATTTCTCCAAAAGTGTTCGTATCTTACATAGGTTGGTAGATGCATGTATGCATATACTGTACATGTCTACCAACATATCACTGTTTAAAACAGCACAGTCAACCAATTGTGTACAACATATAGGCCAATGGTTGTCAACTCGAACAATTTTAGCCCCCAGGGATATGTGACCATGTCCCAAGACATTTTTGATTGCATAACTGGGAGAGGGGCAATGCTACTGGCTTCTAGTTGGCAGTAGCTTGGGATGCTGCTAAACATCCTACCATGCACAGGGCAGCCCCCACAGCAAAGAATTATCCAGCCCCACATGGCCGCAGTGCCGAGATGGAGAAACCTTGGAGCAGAGTGACAAAGACCTTTAGCCATAGGCAGTCTCTGCAGTTAAAGGAGGTATTCTTTTGAGGAAAAACAACCAAATGAATTTCTATTCAACCAATGCTCTAAAAAGTACCTAGAATACCTAATGCTTGTGTTGAATGACAGATATCTGATTTTTTATTTCACTGCTTTCTGCCCTTGAGAAGACAAAAGCCCAAAATGTAGACTAGGGTGGTGCTGGGGCTGGCTGGTGGCTAGAGTATATGCAAGACCGGCTGACTCGTGCCTGGTTCTGCCAGTGGGGAGAAGGCCATGGCTGGGCACTGGGAACGGTCTCCCAGACAAGGCTGATTGAAGGCAGGAAGAGCATATCCAGGAGATAGTTTTAGGTGTTCTGTGAACAACCACTTTTACGTTAATAGCCATGCAATTAGCATAGTGCATATTAGACAGATAATGGTTCTATTATGGTAGCAAAATAAATATTTCTTTAAAAAGGAAACATTTAAGTTTTTGATAATTTTTTTTGTTTGTTTTTTTTGTTTGTTTGGCTTTTTTGAGACAGAGTCTTACTCTGTCACCCAGGCTGGAGTGTAGTGACACAATCTTGGCTCACTGCAATCTCTACCTCCACCTCCCTGGTTCAAGCGATTCTCCTGCCTCAGCTTCCCCAGTAGCTGGGATTACAGGTGCCCGCCACTACGCCTGGCTAATTTTTGTATTTTTAGTGGAGACGGGGTTTCGCCATGTTGGCTAGGCTGGTCTTGAACTCCTGGCCTCAAGTGATCTGCCCGCCTCACCTCCCAAAGTGCTGGGATTACAGGCGTGAGCCACTGTACCCGGCCAGTTTTTAGATAATTAAAAAAAAAAAAAAATTAGTTACATATCACAGGTATTGTGGAGAGGTTACAAAAATGGGAAAAGTAGAACACAAAAGACAGGTTTAGGAAATCCTTGCCTCAAGGAGTCTGTGGTCTCTGGAGAGAATGGTCGCTGGAGTCCAAAAGACATGGATTCGAATGAGGCCCCAGGCAGCTGGGGAATGTTACCAAAAGCATCCAGTTCTTCTAAGCTTTCGTTTCCTCATCTGCATGAGGGGCATTAACCAACTGCATCAGTACCTCAGTGCTATCAAGCTGGTTTTAGATAGTTAATGCAAAACACAGAGCGTGGTGGCAGATAGTATGCACCAAATGGTAGCTGGTAATAATTCTGATCACAATAATAACGACAAAAATAAATCCTACGGAGACATAGCAGTCTGTGCTGCCATTTTGATGTACACAGCCTATATTCATTTGAATCCCTTCATTTAAAACATTATGGGTGAGTTATACCCCGTGCACAGAAACCGAAGATGAAATACTAAGTCCCTCCATTGCCTTCTCCCAGCAAACTCCCTCATCCCTAACAGCAGTTTGCAATTCTGAGCACAGGGCTGGCCCGGCCCACCCCATCCCAGCCCCAGCCCTTTGGGTTCTGAAGTGTTACATTTTATTGCCCCGTGGAGCTGTAGGAGTCCACTCTCAAGGTAAAATGTTGCTCTCCACTCATATTTTTGAATTATGGTTTCAAGGTGGTTGCTTCTATCAAGAAAATTAAATGATTTAACATAATTTGTTGCCACTTTGATCACAACAATAATAAATAAATCTTCGTGAGGAAAACGGGAAACCCATTCCACTCCGTGTTTAAAGATGTTAAGTAATAACACAGATGTAGTTATAGTTTTTTTTTTTTTTTTTTTTTTTTTTTTTTTTTTTTTAAGCAGAAACGACTCTATTGGGCTTTCCTGTGAGCAGAGTGGCTTCATGGAGCTGTTCTGCAGGATGCCCGCTGCCCCCAGAAGGAGCAGCTCTTCTCCTCCAACCGTTGTTAATTAGTCTATCAGGGGCTTGCCTTTTCTGTGGGCACCACGTGCAGCGTGTTAGGGGCATCTGAAGCTGTCGTGAATGGGTGTCTGTTTTTGTACCTGGGGGCACACTGCACACATTTGGAAAGCACATGGAACATAATGGACATTAACCCAGATGTCAAAAATAGCCTGCGTTTTACTACTGTTATTAAACAGTTTCCCCTTTAACCCCTCCGTGTTTACCAAAGACCCCTTTCTCCCAGCCTGTTTCTGCAAATCACTACTGAAAGGGCAGGAGAAGAAAGCCATAATCGGGCAGGTGTCTTTATTCCAAAGAAAAACAGTCTGAAGGAATATTTGTGAGACACCACACGTTTATAGCCTGCTCTCCCTGGGGCGTTTGTCCTGGAGCGGAATCTTACTGCTGTGCTAGGTCACCCACCCGGCCCCTCACACCCCCACACCTAGAACCAAGTCAAGAGCAGCAGTCCCACCCAATCCTGGTTTCTCCCCACAAAGAAAATAGCTTTATATTTTAGTATGATACTATTTATATATTCTTAGGTTTAAAAATTCCAAAAAGCACACACAAAAAAAAGTCTGAAGGAGAAAATTTTAATGGCTAGATGTCGTAGCTCAGGCCTGTAGTCCCAGCTACTTGGGAGGCTGAGGCAGGAGAATCGCTTGAACCAGGGGGACAGAGGTTGCAGTGAGCTGAGATTGCGCCACTGCACTCCGACCTGGGCAACAGAGAGAGACTCCATCTCAAAAAATAAAATAAAATTAAATAAAGGGGAAAAATTTAAAAACACCACCCAGAGATAAATATTAATAATATTCTAATGTATACACTTGCAAATGTTTATGTATATGTTGATGCAAAAATGAGATGGAGCTATGCATATAAAATGGTAATCTGCTTTTTCCACTGAAAAGTTGTGGATGGACATCTTTTCCCATCAAAAGAAAATAAAGATTGACATCATAATTGTCATCAGTCACTTAATAAATCTTAAGCATCCCTATCACAGTTCCCCGTTCCTTTTCTTCATGGTGCAAATGTTTAAATTCTCATTCATTTGTTGATCTGTGTGTCTATTTGTTTCTGTCTTCCTCCCTAAGAATACAGGCTCCATGAAGGCATGGACCTTGTCTGCTTTTCTCACTATTATATTCCTGGCACCAAGCACATTGCCTGACCCAGAGAGGTGCTAGTCTTCTATTGCTCCAAAACAAATTACCATAAACATGTTGGTGAAAATAGCACCCATTTATTAGCTCACAGTTTTGTACATAGGTCAGAAGCCCAGAAGGGCTCAACTGGGTTCTCTGCTTAGGCTCTCGTAAAGCCAAAGTCAAAGTGGACTTAGCTGGACTTCAATCTGAAGACTCCAGGAAGCATCCACCTTCAAGCTCCTTCGGTTTGTTGGCAGAATTCATTTCCTCGTGGTTGTAGGTCTGTGGTCCCTGTTCCCTTGCTGACAGTCACCTGGGTGCCATTCTCACATCGTATAGGAAGCTCTCAGGTCCTTGCCCCTGGCTCACTCCATCACAGCACAGCTCACTCCATCACAGCACCAATCCCTCTGGTTTCAAATTTCTCTAACTTTCTCTTCTGCTACAGCAAATAAACATCTCTGCTATTAAAGGGCTTCTGTCATTAAATTAGGTCCACTCAGATAATCACCCTTTTTAAAAATTTTTATTTTTTATTTTAGACAAGGTCTCATTCTGTCACCCAGGCTAAAGTGGCACAATCACGGCTTACTGCAGCCTCAACCTCCCCAGCTCAGTTGATCCTCCCACCTCAGCCTCTCAAGTAGCTGGGACCACAGGCACATCCACCACACCCAGCTAATTTTTAACTTTTTTTGTGGAGATGATGGGTTTTCGCCATGTTGCCCAGGCTATTCTCCAATTTCTGGGCTCAGAAGATCCGCCCACCTCAGCCTCACAAAGTGCTGGGATTATAGGCATGTGCCACCTCTCCCAGCTGATAATCTCCCTTTAGACTAATTTGAAGTCAACTGATTAGTAACTACATCGTAAGGTAACTTTATATAAACATGGTCTGACACCTTCTCACTCCCTGTGCCAGCCATTAGGATAGGGAATCTTGGGTAGGGAGTAGATTTAAGGATTTTGCTACCTGAGGTGCTCTCTAAACTGGTAGGCTGGGCTTAGTGGCTCATTCCTGTAATCCCAGCACTTTGGGAGACTGAGGCAGGTGGATCACTTGAGCCCAGGAGTTTGAGACGAGCCTGGGCAACATAGTGAGAACTCATCTCTATAAAAAAATACAAAAATTAGCCAGACATGGTGGCACGTGCCTGTAGTCCTAGCTCCTTGGGGCGTTGAGCTAGGAGGATTGCTTGATTTCAGAAGGCCGAGGCTGCTGTGAGCCATGATCACACCACTGCACTCCAGCCTGGGTGACAGAGCAAGACCCTGCCTCAAAATAAAAGATATATATGTATATACACATACACACATACACTCTAGCGGATGTACAAGTCTAGAAAATTCATCAGAAGGGGACCCTGCAGTATATGTGAGACTTCCCACTCTATATCACACCTAAGAGGGTCAAGAAAGGCTTCTTGGGAAGACACGACATCCAAGCTGAAACTGAAGAATAAACAGGGATCAATCAGATAAAGAGCTGGTGTAAATGCATGTTAGATAGAAAGACACACTTGTGAGATGGGGAGAAAATAAATTTTTAGGGCTGCAGAAGCAAGCTCAGCTTCGGTGGAACATTCTTCTTCGGTGGAACACAAGAGTGGAATGTCAGGGGTAAGTACAGGACTGCAGAGAGGCCAGATGGGGCCTCGCCAGTATGGCCTGGAGTCCATTAGTCCTGCATCCTAAGGGCAATGGGATTAAAAACAGAATTGTAAACAGGGGTTGTAAACTGTAAAAGGGAATGCACTATGGAGTGGATGTCACCATACTGCTCTTGGCTGCTGCGTTGAAAGTGCGGTGCTGTAAGAGGAAGCTGGAGAAGGGTAAGGGCCGCTGTGACTGTCCAGGTGAGGGAGGACTGGCCAGGGATCATCTCACAGTGGGTGGCAGCCCAGATTGGCTCATTGCTGGAAGCCAGGATTCATTTATTATTATTATTTTTTAAAGCATATGCTTCTTTGCCCCCTCCCCCCAAGGGATCATCTGCATTTCCAAATGCTGGCGGCGTCACCTGAGGTTACCTTGTTGTTTTTCTTTTTTTCCTTAAAGCCGTTTAAGCCTCCTAGTGAATGGATTGTTTGATTGAAAGAATGACTACACTTTTTGAGAATTCTCTTCTCTCCAGCATAAACCGTACCCAAAAGCAGTATGCTGCAATTGTGGGGCATTGTATTCTGCCTTGTGACCTGTTGCCCAGCTGGAAATCTTTCTCACAACTGAATAAATGATTGTTCTTTGCTACTTTATCTTGGAAAACATCAAGGACATCAGACATTCACTGTTTTCACTCGCTTTCCTGTCTGCAAAAAAAAAAGAAAAAAAAAAAAAAAAAAAAAAAAAGACTGGTGCATTTGAATACTACTTAGGGTTTCTCTTTACCTTTTAATCATGTGGCCTTTTAATATATTGGTCAGCCCTTTAAAAGGATGATTAAGAAATGCTTAATGCACAAAAGAATTAGAGCTATGCACAGCTCATGAAACAGAAAGCGTGCTCTGACTTACAATTTTCATACAAAGTTTGCAGAGAGTTTATGTGCCAGAATGAGTAATATGATCTGCTCTAGGAACTCCCTAACTTTCTGGCTCTGCAAAAGTCATTTTTTTACCCCGATTCAAGTTTCTTAACCAGAAGGGTTACACCAAACTCCTCAGAGTATGAATTAGCAGAGTTCATCCAAGCCACATATTTCATTTGCACTACTTAATGATGGCTTGAAATAGCTGCCTACCTGTGCAGACACTGGGATCTTTGGCATTCTTGTTAGTCGGCGTGACTTGAAACATGCTGCATATCAACCACCAAATGAGACAGCTCAGGATATGTGTACAAGTGACTTGTGTGTACACGAGGGCGTGTGTGTATGTTTGATCTTTCCTCTCCCTGCCGTATTTCCCAGATAGCTGAGCTCATGTGGCTGGAAACCCTGAAGCACTCACAGGCCATATGTGAATGGTAATGGCACAGGCACACAAAGTTGAGCCTCAGCAGGGAAGGAAGTCCTCATCTGAAGCAGTAGTGTGGGATGGACCCCTCTTCTCACCCATTGCACTATTGCTTCCCAGGATGCAGTTGTATCCACACTCAGGGCCCCTCACTGGGACAGTGAGAAACCTTGGGGTGCTCCTGGATACCTGTTTCCCAGGGCAGTAAATAGACAAATGGATGACTGTCGCATTTATGTTTGGTTGGTTTTTAAGTGAATGCTAAGTTCTCTGATAGCTTAACCATCTTTAATTCTTTAATGTCTATAAAATCAAGTTAAAAAATAATTTAAAAACGTCATCATTGTAGAAAAGTGTAGAGAGAATGAAAGTTGACATATAGTCTGATTATGTGGAAATAATCACTGGAACATTTTGGCATACTTCCCTTCAATTTCCTTTTTTGTGTATCAAGAGACATTTGTACATATATGTGACATATTTTGAAAGAGGCCTCTTCTCAGATGCACTTGCAGGACATAGTTTATCTTTCTGTTTACTTTGTCCTTCCTCTGTGTTTCTTCCCCTTACCCCCTCCCCACTCCCACCCAACCCCAACCATTGAGAGTGGTGGAGAGGCGTGCAGGGGTAAAGAGTGGGAAACTTTCTGCCAGGATTATCTCAGATATTGTTGCCAGTTTCTTCTCCTGCTAAATTATGTGCCTTCTTGTTGCAGCTATCAGAAGGGCTGAATAAAGGGAACATGCAGCTCTGCAGCAATATTCTGATAATCTATTGCAGTGAGGCTCACATCACTGTCCACCACCACCTGGAGCGGCTCATCAGAACTGAAGGGGAGTTTTCACTTACATTATTGAGCGTGATTCTGTTCTACTTGATATTTCCTTCATCACCTCATGTCATTTCTCATGGATTTGGATATGATGGAAAGGAAGAATGCACAGGAGGAGAAAAGTGACAGCTCCTCCATTTTTGTCGGGATGCGGGCATTTTGAATGTGATCATCTTTGCTGAATGTCATTATTTGATAACATTTTGTTTATGTTACTTAAACATCATTGGATAAATTTGAACTCCATGGGATTTTAACTGTGGATTCAGCTTCTGTTGGACAACTAGCCTCATCTCCAGTATCCTGCTGGTTCAGTCTAATTGGGCATTCCTAATGCATTAGATTATCAAAAAGTGTAAATTCGCTGTGAGTGAGTGGTGTTGGCAGTGCTTGTATACCATGATGCATGGAGTGTTTGATAAAGAAACAAAAAACACCAAAAATTGCGAGCCTTTACCCTCCTCTATTTCTTTAATCTGTTGTTTGAAGAACCGCATTTTGAGGGTGTAACCAGTAGTTACCTCTGGGCCAGGTTGGAAATGAAATCAATTTTTTAAACCACTAATACTTGCCAAGAAATCGCCTTATGAGAACATGGTGTGTGTCTCTGACAATGCATGGCACATCTAAATTGATCACTCATAATTTTATCTACCCCGTCATGTACTGGAGAGTGGCAAAAGCCTGAGGCACCTGCATCTCTCTAGTCCCTGTGTTCTGCACATCCCCATGGCGGGGACGCCACCAAGCCTCAGACTCTTTCCATCCCGGTACATGCAGGTCTCCATGAAGAAGCTGGGACTCATTCACATTTCAAGATCCAAATGCTGTGCAAACAGTGTAAGCTTAGATTTTCTGTAAATGAAGGGTCATTTCTCTTTTTTTTTCTTTTAAAGAAAATGTGTCTGCAACATGGATTCCAAAGCATTTCAGCATCAAACATGAAAACATTGATGAATGAGGAACAATCACAAAAACTGTGTCTCTGTATATAGCTCTACACAACATGTATGTGGATACAGTCATTATTTAAAGCACATGCCAGGGAAAAAGACCAAATTTTGAGGTCTTTTACATACAGTGATATGGTACTAAGGAGAATTAAACTCCTACTGCTTCCTCTGAATATTAAGGAACAATTAAAATTGTTATAACTTCATAAAACTCATGACTGAGTCTGGCAAACATGTGCAACTCTTGTATTGCTCCATTTTCTTGTCAATGGAAGAAACCCTTCCACATGTATGCAAGTGGGAGATGAAAACCTGCATTTTTAAAGGACAAACAGTGAATTTAAGCATGAGTGGCCTTAATAAATGTAGTTGTCTTTCTTTGCTGCTGTGGAAAGGATTCTAAACAGATGTCCCTGAAGTCTTGCATTGAATTTAGTCATTCTTATTACTTTTTTAAATGTTGGTGCAATTAACTCTGGACCTCTCTTGTGAGCCATAGAGATATTTAAAAGACAAACACCTTATTTGTCGGGGAAGATGAAACTGTCCCTGAGTTGCACCATTCTTTCTTGGTGCATTCGCGGTTAAGATACTCAAGCAGGTTTCTTGCTTCTGGCTTTGTTCTTGTCATCAGTAAGTATAACCAACTATGTAATGCTTACGTGTTGCATAAACAATCCAAATGCATTCATGTTTTAAAAAAGTTTGTCCTTTAACTATCAGAGGAATCTAGGTCTTGGTTAGAGAAGTAAGCAGAGTTCTTTGCAAGCTTATTTAGCACATTTTGACACAATGTTGCACTGAAAACCCAGGCCACAAATGCGTCCCAGTGAACAGTTTGAATGTCCTCAAAAAGTGGTCCTCACTGCCTCCTACAACCAGGTCTTGACCTGAACTCTGCAACTGAATACTTGAAGTAGGAAGTAGGAAATCCAGTAGGGAAAATGGGTCCTTGGAACAGAAAAAAAAAACAACCAACCCATGTATAGCTAGCTATTTCTATGTATGTGCCAATTTTGTCACAACTCTTGTTTGGAGGGATCATTTTCTGCCCAACTTTCATTGGTTAAAAGTAATATTGATCTTACCTTTATGGGGGCACATCATTTAGTCCGTTAAAATTTAAATTCTCTCTAACATAACAACCTTTCCCATTTCATGTAATATTCTCTGATGTTTGGGGGTTACCAAAAATATCCCTTTTTCACATATTAAGAATAGTCTCTGGGTTTACAACAAACACTGTGATGTTGGGAAGCTATTTCCTTTGCACGAACTTTAGCAGGTTTCCTTCTAATTATAACATAGTTGAAAAAAGAAGTTTGGGCTAACATTTAGGAGAAGTTGGTCTTTGTGCAAAAGCAGGCTTGTACTTGATACCCCATTTGATTTTGATGTACAGTCTCAATTTTGTATTTAATGATTTTTGTGTATCCAGTATGCACGTTAGCAGCGTGTCAACTTTCATTTGAAAGTGGGTTTCAATTTACTTTTTAAACAGTGTTTATGACGAGACCTCAAATGTGTTGACATAAGCTCTATCTGCAATGTTTTTGTGTAGAGTGGCGATTGAATGCTGCCGAGGGTCAGTGTATCTAATTCCCCGAGACCCTCGTTTGATAGTGCTTCTTGTAATATTTCTTCAAGTGAGTGGCATGTGGGTTGTGATATTGACCATGTGATTATGGACATCGATATGAAAAATAAATAAATAAAACTAAGGAACCCTGGAAACTACCAGTGGGCATGTATTAGCCAGTCATTGTAACCTCGTGTCTAGTAGAACAATGTACAAGGTATGTACAGTTCATAAATTTGTTATCATGTGTATGAGAAGTACTTTGTGCTGATCGCCTTATTTATATTCATCAAATAAACCTCGTTTCTTTCTGAAGTGAGTTCATTCTATCTCTAATAAATGCTCCAATTGTGCAGTTTCTAATATATTGAGGGTCATGGATCCCCATTTGAAGAACCCTATGGACTTAAGTAAAAAGGGAAGTTACTGGCTCATTTAACTGGAAAGGTGAAGACATAAGTCTTCCTTTATGTACATATGAACCTAGAGGTTCAAATTAGAAAATCAGAAGTTCAAATTAGGAAATTTAAGTTACTGGCATTGTCTCCCTTCTTCCTTCCTTTCTTCTTTCCTTTCTCTTTTTACCTTTCTCTTCCTCACTCTCTCAATCTCTTCCTCTATCTCTCCTGATCCCTCCCTCTCTTCTTCCTTCCCATCTTTTGTGTCTTCCCTTTTTCTCCCTTTTCTTGTCTCTCCCTCCCTCTCCCCTTCTTCTCCCTTTCCTCTGCTTCTTCTCTCCCTGTTTCCTTCTGCACTTTCTATTGGGTTGGCTTTGGACTCTGGTAAGCTCTCTCCACTTGATTGTAAAGATGACTTCCAACAGCTTTGAGTAGTTTTGATTTTTAGAGGCGAGCCTTTCTCTCTTTGAGCTACATCTACATCTGTCCCCTAAAGGGACACTTGGTGGTTCTTTTTTGGATTATGTGCACAATTACCTTTTTCAAGGCCATGTGATTGACAGCCTCACTGGTGGGGTAGGGGAGCAATTTCCAACCGGGAAAATGGATTCTATTCTAGAAGAGAGGGACAAGAAAGCTGGGCAGGCAAAAATACTAGCTAGCCCTGCCACCACTTGGATACACACACAATCGTCCATGCAAGGCCTTGCTGGCCTTCACAGCCTGTCTGTGGATCAGTGAAGAACCTCAGTGCTGGCTGTCCTTTTTTAGCCTGCAGAACCAGCCCCCGGTTCTTTAATGGTTTGATTTATATGCCAGGGAATGAATTTCCATTCTTACCATGACAGAAATCAATGAGCAATTGATTGTCAGAGCCAGAAAGTATGTTAGATGTCATGTAATCCAACATCTTCATTTTACCAGATGGAGAAACTGAGGCCAAGTCAGAAGTGACTGATCCACACATACATGGTAAGTTCATGGCAATCCAAGACTGTCACCAGAGCTCTTAAAACAGGAATATGTATCGCTGAGGCTCTTTGAGAAGGAGAGGAAGGAACAAAACCTCCCTCTAGCGGACCTTTGACAACATAGGGGGAATATCATTTTGTTTCTGTACTCAAAGAAACATTTCTGGGTTCAAAGCCACCACATGTGACCTTCCTTCAAAGTTGGGTACATTTGGGGGGTACATTTGAAAGTTGTTTGCCTTTTCCATTCTGTTGCCTTTTTATAGAAAGAGAACTTCTCTTAGGACAAGAATTTCTTGCCTCCTAGAATTTCCTGAAGCAGCAGCTGGCATTCAGGCCTGGCTAGGTAAACCCATCTGGCCACGTGGAACCTCTGCTTCTTTACCCGCAAGTTGGTCTCTTTGGTAAGAAGGGTACCAGGCCGACATACTGCTGGACTCCAACTGCAGGTTCATCTGTACCTTTACTTCCATGGAAGCACATAGACTTAAGTTTGGTACTCTGGAGGTTTGACTACATCTGATATCTGTGGACTGCCATTACAAAAGATTGGAGAGACATTCTAATTCACAGAAGTACTGACCTGTAATAAAAATCATACTAATAATAAATAACTGAACATTATTGAGCATTTACTAGGAACTTGGCCACGATGCTAAGGACTTACATGGATCGACTGTTTATTCCTGACAACAGTCCCACGAGGTAGATATTGTCATGACCCACATTTTACAGTGAAGGAAATGGAGGCCCACAGAGATGACCAGTAACAGCATGCAATTCTAGAGTGTGTATTTGATGGCAGTGTTGTGCTAAAGGCTTTGCTTACATGAACTCTTATCCTCATAGGAATCCCTTGAGGCAGGCACTATCATTAACCTCACTTTACAGACAAGGAAAAGAAGGCCTATAGAGTTTACATGCCTCACCTGGGGTCCCCCAGATAGTAAGTGGTGGAGCCAGGCTTTGAACCCAGTGCCCAGCAGGCTCTTCTGCTTAGGGGAGGTATTGAGGTGTCTCACAGGTCAGACCAGTGAGACATTAGGGGCTGAGGTTCAGATCCCACTCAGTGTTTCTGGGATGCATTTGGTGTCTAACGCGGCCACATGGCACACAGGGCCTGAAGGGGCTGGTGGCTTCATCACTGACTTCCATAGTTATCCAATAGTACAAGAGAATGGACTACCACACAGAAAGGCTGTGGCTCCCACGGGAAATCAAGACACAAGGAAAAGGAGAGCCCAGACAAAGCTTAGTGCACTGTATTTAACCTTGCTACCCTCGGGCCTCTTGGATTTCTTCCAAGCCCTCAGTCTCTGGGCACCAGCCCAGCTCACCTCGCAGGCATCCCTGAACATCCTTGGGGTTGCAGATGGAGCACCGAGTGACAGAGGAATGAACAGATCCCCCCAACCCTGAGGTGGGAGAGGGCCTTTTGTACCATGCTAAGGGATGTGTGTTCAGGTGGAAATGGCATCAGATTGGTAATCAATACACCTCAACTAAAATCTCAGTTGTCTATTTTGCCACACTTGTGCTTGGGAAAAGTATACAATCATGTAACTGCACGTGACCTCTGTTTCTGAATATAATCAATGGGAATAACATGGCTCCCAACTACCTGATAAGGGATGTGAGTGGACAGAACAAGGCAATTCATGAGAAAATACATTTTAATAACAAAACTTTTCCACAACTCTAACAAAGTCCTAGAGCAGCTTGTTTTCGTTTTTAAAATCTACATTCAGAGAAGGAAGTCTTCCTCCTTCCTTGCACAGGTATAAGATACTCAGGTGATAATGGCTTGGCTGTGTTCCCACCCAAATGTCATCTTGAATCGTAGTTCCCATAATCCCCACATCGTGGGAGGGATCTGGTGGGAGGGATCTGGTGGGAGGTGATTGGATCATGGGGGCGGTTCCCCCATGCTGTTCTCATGATAGTGAGTGAGTTCTCACGAGATCTGGTGATTTTATAAGCCTCTGGCATTTCCCCTGCTTGCACTTCTCCCTGCTGCCACCTTGTGAAGCAAGTGCCTTGCTTCCCCTTTGCCTACCACCATGATTGTAAGTTTCCTGAGGCCTCCTCCGCCATGCTGAACTGTGAGTTAATTAAACCTCTTTCCTTTATAAATTACCCAGTCTCAGGCAGTTCTTTAGAGCAGCGTTAGAATGAACTAATACATCCGGTGAATAAATCAAGCACCAGATTTGAGAATAAAAGCTCTTCAGAAGAAACTATTGCTTCCTGCTGCTACAGGAAAAAAATCTTACAGCATACTGGGTGAAAGCAGATGTACGAAAGAGGACATACTATGTGATTCTATCTATGTAAAGCTCAGAAAAAGACAAAATTAATATATAGGGTTAGGAGTTAGGATTCTTGACCTGGAAATTTGTTACATGATCATGTTCAGTTTGTGAAAATTCATTAAGTGATATACTTACAATTTGTGTACTTTTCTACCTCTCTGTTTTATCTCGTTTAAAAGGTTTAGCCTAGGCCAGGCATGGTGGCTCACGCCTGTAATCCCAGCAATTTGGGAGGCTGAGGCAGGCAGATCACCTGAGGTTGGGAGTTTGAGACCAGCCTGACCAACATGGAGAAACCCTATCTCTACTAAAAATTCAAAATTAGCCAGGCCTGATGGTGCACGCCTGTAATCTCAGCTACTTGGGAGGGTGAGGCAGGAGAATCACTTGAACCTGGGAGGCAGAGGTTGTGGTGAGCCGAGATTGCGCCATTGTGCTCCAGCTTGGTCAACAATATTTTTTTTTCTCCAAATAAAAAAAAAAAAAAAAAAAAAGAGGTACCCTAAAAAATTTAAGGCCATTAAGCATTAATCCAGTTTCACATCACAGAGGTTGGAAAACTAAGGCCTTTGGAATAAATGTAGGCTTCAGGGTTTTCTTCTGTCTGTCTGTTTTGCTTTTGGGGCAGGCATGATGTCTCAAAATTTTCTTTTCTTTTCTTTCTTTCTTTTTTTTTTTTTTTTTTTTTTTTTTTTTTTTTTTTTTTTTTTTTGAGTCTCACCCTGTCGCTCAGGCTGTAGTGCAGGGGCATGATCTTGGCTTGCTGCAACCTCCGCCTCCCAGGCTCAAGCAATCCTGCCTCAGTCACCCAAGTAGCTGAGATTACAGGCCTGTGCCACCACACCTGGTTAACTTTTGTATTTTTAGTGGAGACAGGGTCTCTCCATATTGGTCAGGCTTGTCTTGAACTCCTGACCTCAAATGATCCACCTGTCTTGGCCTCCCAAAGTTCTGAAATTATAGGTGTGAGCCACCATGCCCAAAAATTTCTTCTCTAGTTGCTGTTTTTTGTTTGTTTGTTTGGGTCAGAGTCTTGCTCTGCTGCCGCAGGTGGAGTGCAGTAGTGCAATCATAGCTCACTGCAGCCTCCAACTCCTGGGTCCAAGCAATCCTCCTGCATCAGCCTTCTGAGTAGCTGGGACTATAGGTATGCACTACCATGCCCAAGCCAGTTTTGAACTCCTGACCTCAAGCTTTCCTACCTCAGCATCCCAAAGTGCTGGGATTATAGGCATGAACCACTGCACCTGGCTAAAATTCTTTAATGGTGCAGTAGTGGTAGGCTTGGAGCTCTGCAAGCCTGTGGAAGTGTTGGGTATACTTGCCATTTCTCTTGTCCTCACTTCTCTCTAAAATGTTACACCTGGCCAACTTCACCCTTGTGTATAACCTGCCTGACCCCTGAGTGCATCTGAGTTTACAGTCTCTTAAAATCCTGACTCCACAGCACGCCAAATAAGTAACCCTCGACCAGTTATTCAGTCTCTCTGTGTTTGTTTCCTCATCCTAAAATTGTAATACAGCCCCAGAAGGTTTGGTTTTTGTTTTTTAACAAGGATCAAATGGTTATTTAACACAATGCCAGCCACATAATAGATCCTGAACAAATGGAAGTGATAGCTATTATTACCAGTAATAAAATCACAAATAATAAAAATGTTCAATCAAGTAAGATTGCTGACTCCCAGGGATTCTCTCACAAGCACCACTGCTGAGCTGGTCCTTGCTCAGATCCCATTTGCCACGTCAGGGTTTTCCTCGACCACGTTTAATAACCAGTTTCCAGATCTGGATATTGGGGGCTGTAAATTTCCCTGGTTACTGTTGCCAATGACAGGGAAGGAAAGACTTGTATAATTACCACTTGTACTTCCACAAGACACATGAACTCAAGTTGAGAGCAAGAGTTTTGGACAATAAAACACCAGGTTTTAAAAATTCAGGAAAGACCTGCCCAACTTGTGTGATAAGAAATGTGGGCCTGGTTAGAAAAACAGAAAAAGGCCTAATGCCAGCATGGCATATGCACCATAAACCTTCGGTTTGAATAGGACCATTTCCTCTTTCCCACACAAATGCTGCATATTTACACATCTGTAAGAATTAAGGCTTTAGGATTAGCCATGGGTTGGTTAGGAATCCGTACCTTTGCCTATGTCCAAAATCTGTAGCCTTGGTTTTCAATGTTCTTTTGTAATACAGTTGCCTGTCTTAGTTGATTTTACAGCACGATTGTTTGCCACGTTGTTCAACATTCTTCAAACAAAGTAGCTGAATCGGTTCTATGAAAATATCCCATGTCTGAAACCTACTAGGACTTTTGGAAATATTAAGACATTATAAGGCCATTTGGAAGTGCTTAAGATAGATCTTTGCAAGGTGTCAGATTTGGGTCCCAAACTCTAGCTGATGATGTTCTGGTTTCTGAACATTATGTTTTTAGCTTGAGAGAAACGAGGTGGAACTGGGTTGCAGCGAAGGAACTGTCTTGACTTTCGATCCCACAAAAGTGTTCCATTTTTGAAAAAAAGAAAATGGAAAAGCTTTAAAATTGTTTCCCTCACAATGTCTGTGCATTAGCAAGCTAGCATCCCTGCACTAGGCATGTCTCACAGTTGGTGTTTCTGAAAGGAGCTGACCCCATCAGCACAGGACCAAAGGGGTTGAAAAAAGATTGAGCAGTGATGGGAGACAGAATTGGAATTTCTTGAGGTGACCAGTCCCAAATCTCCTGTACTTCCAGAAATTATGAAGTCATGGGAGAAGAATTTCTCCAAGAGTCTGATTTGGCTGCTCAAATAAACTGAAATCCAACAAATCCAAAGGTGGCCACTGAATTCTTAAAGAACAAGCTCATAGCATGACATGCGGCTAGTTGTAAAGGGGTTGTTGCCCTCCCACCAATCTAACTAAATGGGGCCTTATTTTCTTTTGATAATAACAATTTCACCAAAACTCACCTTGCCCCAAACCAGTCAAAATTGATAGAGTAATTTATTTTAAATCACCAAAGACTCAAGTGGACAGAAAGGAATAAAAATTTGCTTCAGGAATTTGGAGGGGCAGGGCCTTTTGCAAAATTGGACCAGAGGGGTCATTAATAGCATTTTCTCCAACAGACCGATTTTCTTTGCATATGCCCTTGGAATTATTAGCTCAAAGAATAGATTTTTCTTGGCCCACCTGGAAGTCTTCTCTTTTCCTAACCTATGACTTTGGATTATACAACTTTACCTACTGTTAAAAGTATACAGCTGAAAAGAGTAAAGGGTATTTGACTGAAGAGTGAACATGAACTCAAAGGTAAGTAATTGGATTCCAGATTTTGTACAATTCAAAGATCATTTATGTTCATCTTTTCTCAGTCTCAACATCAGAGAAATTGCAAGATGCTCCTAAACCTTTTTATGTTCTACAGATTCTCTAAAGAAAAGAACACACAACCAGCACTTCTTTGTAGAACAATTCTCCCTTTATCCTCTAAAACTGTGCACACAGGTCTGATTAAATGTAAGAACTAAGGCCGGGCGCGGTGGCTCAAGCCTGTAATCCCAGCACTTTGGGAGGCCGAGACGGGTGGATCACGAGGTCAGGAGATCGAGACCATCCTGGCTAACACCGTGAAACCCCATCTCTACTAAAAAATACAAAAAACTAGCCGGGCGAGGTGGCAGGCACCTATAGTCCCAGCTACTCGGGAGGCTGTGGCAGGAGAATGGCGTAAACCCGGGAGGCGGAGCTTGCAGTGAGCTGAGATCCGGCCACTGCACTCCAGCCTGGGCGACAGAGCGAGACTCTGTCTCAAAAACAAACAAACAACAACAAAAAAAAATGTAAGAACTAGGTAAAATGAATACCACATTTGGAGCAAGGAGTTGTATTTTTTATTTTTTAGCCAATACTTTAGAAAAATCTGATGTCAGTTTGGACATTGCTGTTGAACCAATCCAGTTCGATGCAGCTGCAGAAATCTCATTTAAGACCAGTCATTTAAGGAGGAGGGCATATAACTGGATATTAGCACATGGTGGTAGCCAGCCAATCAGTTTTTGCATTTGATTGGAATTTCGGAAGATAATTGTTTCATTCCCAGGCCTGTCTCTGGCTCGCCATTTGACCTCAAACTAATTGCTTAATCTCTCTTGGCTTCAGATATTCTATCTTGAAAGTGATAATAATAATAACTTCCAACTACCTATCTCATCCGGGTATTGAGTAGATTAATGGGGTCATGTTTGTAAAGTCTTGGAAAATTCTCAAGAGAAAAAACATTCTACCTCTTTTTTGATTCTGGTTGGTAATGTTTTAGGGCCATAGATGGGTAGGGCTGCATTTAAAGAAGTTATTACAGAGTCATGTTCTTTCCTTCTTTATAACTAAGGAAAGACCTCTACTGAAAGCAGAACTTTTCATCACTATGAAATCTCTGATTCTCTTTGTTGGTGCTGGAACTCCTGTGGTAAACCAGGCTTTCTCCTCTTAAGTAGTACGTGAAGCTCTGAGGAAGTAACTGTGATTTCATGGCCACAGGGAATTACTCAGAATATTTCTACTTCAGTAATTCATAGACTTTTGGGGTTGAACAGACAGGTTTGAGACCTGTCTCTGCCACTTCCTAGCTGAGTGGCCCCAAGCAAATCACTCAATGTTCCTGTGCTACCTTTATGCTTAGCAGAATGTCCAACACATGACAAGCTGTCAGGAAGTATTGTTCACATTAATAATATGTGTAATAGTAACTGCATGCGTTTTCTAGTGTCATGAAGAAGTATAATGAGTGCTAGTTCTTAGTGAACCAAAACTTAACTCATCAGAGTTTGTGCTTAACTTGGGTATTCATGGCAATCCATTAACAATATTCTCATTCTGTGAGCACTTTAGATTTAGGAAAATAGCAAATCAAAAGTAAATTGTGTCAGGGATTTATGCAAATTCCCATAGTATATTTTTCTGTCAATACTGATTTAGCCCAAGCTCTTGATTTTCCAGGTGCAGTCCTGCAGGGTAGCTATGAAGAGCTGACATTTACTAAGAAAAAACTACATGATAAACACTGTGAATCCTGTTTTCTCATTTCCAGAAGAGCAGAAATTTATCTAATTTTTGCCCAACTCTGTGGCCCTGCCTGGTACATAGGAGGCTTACAGTGAGTGTTTACTGTGGGATAAATTGCTGAATCCACAAGGAAAATCTAGTTAATTCAATTAAAAAAAATTTTTTTTGAGACGGAGCCTTGTTCTGTTGCCCATGCTGGAGTGCAGTGGCGCTATCTCGGCTAACTGCAGCCTCTGCTTCCTGGGTTCAGTTGATTCTCCTGTCTCAGCCTCCTAAGTAGCTGGGACTACAGGCATGCGCCATCAAGCCTAGCTAATATTTGTATTTTTAATAGAGATGGGGTTTCACCATGTTAGCCAGGCTGGTCTCGAACTCCTGAACTCAAGTGATCTGCCTGCCTTGGCCTCCCAAAGTGTAGGGAATACAGGCATGAGCCACCGTGCCCGACCTTAAATTTTATTTCTAATGGGCACAGGGCATCTAAGGTCTTTTCTTCTCACCTGTGAAAATGTAGACTTTAGCACTTAAAGTCAACCGCTAATGGATTTAGTTTACTTAAACCATTTAAATTATGTTTCCAAAATGAAATAGTATCAGAAAAAGCACAGCAATCAAGAGAACTTTTCAAAGACAGTTGGTGACTTTCCCACTGATAGTCCCAAATATGTCAAAGCCAGATGTCCTGTAGATGTAGATGTAGGTCACAGGCTGCATCTTCTGTCAGTCAGCCTCAGAGTGGTCTGTCTCTAAGAGAAACTCCTCACCTACTGTTTTCCTGCTTTGCATTCATGGGTTCGTCCTCAAAGTACTCCCAAGCCACTTGCTTGACTCACATATGGAATCTCCTCCCACTCTGCACCATTAATTCTTCAGCATTCACTTCCCATGGTTTCTTCCTGGCCGGACAAGATATTCTGCCTCAAGAGAAGATCAAACCTCCTGTAGCCTCTGTGAGGCTGTCCAAATCCCAGCAGGGAACAGGGATCTTCCATTTAACTCTAAACCTGACTTTGTCTTTTTTACTTAAACATTAATTTTTCTCAAACAACCAAACATTTTTGTATTGTCAGAGCTCTTTCAACTGCAAGGGATAAACCTTGATTTCTGAGGAGCATAATGGCCTTAGGCACAACTGGATGTGAGGGCTCTAATGAGGTCAGAAGACCAGTGTCCCATTTTTCTTGGCATTGCTGGGCTTTACTTCTAGCCTGCCTTCATCTTCAATGTTGCTTTTGTTATATGATGCCTCCCAACCCTTACCCAGAAACTCCACATTTACAGCCAAAGAGGTTAAAAATTTCAAAGGAAAGGTGGCTCCCCTCTGTCTCTATTGAAAAAAAAAAAATCCTGAGACTATCCCTGTTAGTCTAGTCTGTGTCACATGACTGTTTTCTGATGGGCCCGACCTTAGTCACATGCCCCTACCTTAAGTCAGGGGTTGGAGCTAGCCCCACCAAATCATCTGTCCCGGAAGGAGAGTATAGGTGAGTCCTCAGAGGAGAGTCAAAGGTGCTCTTAACAGAAGAAGAAAGAATTGATGCTGGACAGGTGTTCAGACTAGGTGCTCTGTCTCCATAGCTGACATAATCCTTTGTCTTCTTTCTTCAGTAGCGCATCTACTTTTCCTCTATGCCTCGTGTCTCCCATGTACCTCATTGCATAGCATTAGTCAGCGTTACTCCCATCATCCTTATTGTGCAGGCCTGGATACTCTGCTTTATTGTGAGTCCTTGAGAGCAGGAGCCGTGGCTCATTTAGTTCACCATCCTCACTGATTAGCATAATTCCTGGCACATCCATAGTAGATAATCTGGGGAGTTTTCCAAAAAGGAAGCAATTGATGATCCCCCTGGAAATCAAGTCCCTAACTGGGGTGACACTGTTCAAAGGTATGAACATGGTCTTAAGGCTCAAGTGAAAACTCCATCATAAACAGCATGACAGTTGTCACGTAAGGAAGACACCTGGAAGCAAACTGAAGAATGTGCCATTATGAGTCTGCACTGCTGGATTCAAAACAAAACAAATAGAAAGAAGCCACCTTATTTTGGCCTTGTGGACACTTCATGAGGTGTATGGCAACAGGCAAATGATTACAATTTTGATTTAAACATGAATACAATAATTTGAAATCCTGCCAGGATTTCATTTTAACCTCTGTAGATGACAAGTAGAGGACAAATGTAATTCTTTCTCACTGCTCTTCTGGGAGAATTGTCTTGGCATCTTTCTTTCTTCCTAATTCCCTTCTCCATCCTTTTCTTCCATCCTTCCCACCTCTCTTGGCTCTTCCCTTCTATCTTTCTTCAGCTCTCCTATTTTTCTACTGCTCCTGTCTGCTTTTGCCCTTAGCAGGAATCACAGCTCTTGATTTACAGGGCTCATTTAAATTCTGCCTATGTGACCTGGGGCAAGTTGCTTCATCTTTTGGAGCTTACTCTCCTCATCTGTAACACTGGAATATTAATATACATTACTAATATTCCAGTCAGGCTCAATGATATTACATATGTAAAATGCTCAGCACAGACTAGAGGGAGTGCATTTGAAGAGAAGTAGGAGAAAATTCTATTTGCTGTGGGATAGTGGGGATTGTAAACAAGAGACTGTTTTAGTTCTAAGTTCTCCCTCTCTCAAACCAGCCTTCTCTAACAGAGTCCAAAGTGCCTAATCTGTTGGATGACAGTGCTTGGAAGCCCTGCCAACGAAATGGCCACTGCCGAGTGTTTGTGTCCTAATAGTGAGTGACTCACTTGCTTGCTGGACCCCCTTTGGACAGATTTCTAGGGTTAGCTAGCCAGCACAAGGAGGAATCCCTAATGTTGAACTTGGCCTTTCAGCCCTTTAGCCCTGTTCCAGGACTACTGAGCTAAGAGGCCACAGGCTTAATGACTGCCCATGTAGCAGTAACATCCAGGATATGTTTACAAACATATTTAGGGGGCTCCCACCTCACCTATGCATTTGGGACTGTCTTCCAGAGCCTGTTCAAGTCTGGCACTCAGCAAGTGCTCAGTAATTATCTGTTGACTAAAATGGACAAACCAGTGTGATCTGGCATGTACAATACTAATTTGACGAATGAATGAATGGGTGGGCCGCAAATGCTTGTTAAATGAATAGTTGATGATCCACAGTAGGTGACCCGTAAATATTTGTTGAAAGAGCAAACAATGGGATGAATGAATGAATGCACAGCGTATCGGTCATGTCTACAGCCCTTACTTTCCATAAGCTTCAAGCTACTCTTTGATTTATTTTTTGTAGCTATAATTCAGTCCCAATAAACTCTTTAAATTTATGATTTGCTTTTATTTTCTGTTGGCAAATTTTGAAATAGATGTTGATATCCTCTGGATGGAATCCCATTTTCAAATAGCAAAGAGAGATTTTCAAACCTCCTTGAATGGAGCATGTATGCAGCACAAGAGAGGGAAGGCGCTTATGTTCCCACTAATCTCTGTTATGACATAGCTGCATGACTAAGGACTGAGGGCCACGGGGGGAGGATCATGCTCCTGGGTTGAGCAGAAGAGGGTTGTCCGCAAATGACACGTGAGTGGAGCCATCATGTTCCTGTATATACTCAGTAGATATATGTACCTGCCGGAATAGGTAAATTTAATCCTTTGCTATTATTCACTTCACTTTCCTGAATTCTGTGGTATTTCCAAAGAGTGACTGCTTTTCTCCTGGGTTAAGGAGAAATCTTTGCTTAAGTCAAAACCACTTACCTTAAATACATTCAATGACATGGGGATCTTTTGCCCTGGGAATATTTCTGATGTTTTTCAAAGCCAATGAATTGTCATTTGACCTTAATGGACACATATAGATCACTGAACTGAAGGTTAAACTGAGTGGAGAAAAGAAGCTTTTATCTAAAATTCACTGATTCATTGAGAGATTTTGGGGAAGTCATAACAGAGTCATTTTTTTCACCATTGATGATTATAGCAGCAAAGTACACAAAATTAAAAGGACTTGAGATTTAATTCTGCTGTTTAGAATTACATCAGGTATCTTTTAAGGAGGTTGGGGATATTTACAATGAAAAAAAGTATTAGGGTAACTCATGTTAAAATTCAAAAACATGTAAAATTGTTATGTTCTAACTTTTCAGAACATTCTTGAAAAGTTAAAAAAATACAGTCAGTCAGCTTCCTAGATGTTTTGTGTACAGCTTGATGTCAGGAATACCAAGTAACTTACTGAATGACTAAACTCTGTCCCTTTCACTTAGAAATGTTGAAGTATTGTGTAGCTCTCTTACCATTTTCTCTCCATTGGTTTAATATTAAAATTGTGTAACATTTATCAGTGGGAATGTAAATTAATGCAGCCATTATGAAAACAGCATTGAGGTTCCTTAGAAAGCTAAAAATGAAAAACTACCATATGATCCAGCAATTCCACTTCTAAGTATAGAAGGAAATGAGATCAGCATATTGAAAAGATACCTGCACTCCCATGTTCGTTACAGCATTATTTATTACAATAAATATGGAGATATGGAATCAAGTGTTCATCAGTGGGTGAACTGATAAGACAAATGTGGCATATATACACAATGGGATACTATTCAGTGTTACAAAAGAAGAAAATCTTATCATTTGAGACAGCATGAATGAACCTAGAGGAGATTATGCTAAGTAAAATAAGCCAGGCACAGAAAGGCAAATACTGCATGATCCCACTTACATACGAAATATAAAAAAGTTGAACTTACAGAATTCAAGAGTAGAATGGTGGTTGCCAAGGTAGGGAGAGGGACGAGGTCTAAGGAGATGTTGGTCAAATGATGCAAACTTTCAGTTAGATAGGAGAAATAAGTTCAAGAGATCTATTGTATAATATGGCAGCTATAGTTAATAACAAGGTATTGTGTACTTGAAAATTGCTAAGACTACAAATTTTCACTGTGCTCATCACAAAAGAATGTTAAGTATGTGAAGTAATGGATATAATAATTAGCTTGATTTAGCCTTTTCACCAAGTATACATGTTTCAAAACATCATGTTGTACACCAGGTGTATGTACAATTTTTGTCAATTAAAAATGAATCAATTTTATTTATAGAAAATTTTAAAATTATGTTATGTGGTAGTCTTGAGATTTGAGGATGCACTTTTATTCTTTGGCCAAAGTCTCACACTTGTCCAAATGTGTCCCCAGGTAGGCTTTCCAGGTGGCCATGAAAGGAGGACTGTTTGTTGCTTCTTATCTGGAAGGGATAAGTTTGATCTATTTAATTTTGTCATTAAAAGTAATGGCAGCCTGGCGCGGTGGCTCACGCCTGTAATCCCAGCACTTTGGGAGGCTGAGGTGGGTGGATCATGAGGTCAGCAGTTGAAGACCAGCCTGGCCGAGATGGTGAAACCCTGTCTCTACTAAAAATACAAAAATTAGCCAGGCGTGGTGGCAGGCCACCTTTTGGATCCCAGCTACTCAAGGAGGCTGACGGCAGGGAAGAATCGCTTGAACCCGGCAGAGTTGCAGTGAGGCCAGATCCACCACTGCACTGCGCAGCCTGGGAGAACAAGAGCGAGGAACTCTGTCAAAAAAAAAAAAAAAAAAAAAAAAAAAAGGGTGGCGCTCACGCCTGTAATTCCCAGCAACTTTGGGAGGCTGAGGCGGGCGGATCACAAAAGGTCAGACGAGATCGAGACCATGGTGAAAACCCGGTCTCTACCTTAAAAAATAACAAAAAAAAAAAATTTAGCGGGTGCAGTGGGGCGCCTGGTAGCTCCCAGGTACTCGGGGAGGCTGAGGCGAGACAGGAGAATGGCTGAACCCGGGATGACGGAGCTTGCCAGTGAGCTGAGATCGCGCCAACTCGCACTCCAACCTGGCGACAGGAGTGAGACTCCGTCTCCAAAAAGAAAAAAAAAAAAAAAAGAAAGAAAAAAAAAGTAATGGCAAAAACCCCAATTACTTTTGTACCAACCTAATATGTTTGAATCCAGTTTGGACCAAACCTGAGCATTAGCTGGCTGCTTTCTAATGAGCTCTTATACTTCTGCCATCTGTTTTCACAGCATGCTGAATTTGAAAACTTTGAAAACACTCCATTTTTCTAGATTTCCGTTCCAGAGAATGGACTTAGCCGAGCAGTTTAAAAACCTGCTATTATTAATACATACCCAAGAGTATGGCCATGTTTGAGTTGTTTGAGAACAAAAGTAATTATTGAGAATAGTCAAATCAGATTTCCAAAGCCCCAAGCCACAGATTTAGACATATAATGTTGACAATTGCAAAAATAAATAAATAAAATAAAACAAAATACAATCCCAGCATTTTCTCCTATCTCTCTGATAAAAAAAAAAAAAAAAGTCTGCTTCTTCCATGTAAGTTAAGGGATTTGTATTCCCTAGAAGCGGTTAATCTATGTTCTTCTAAACCCAGCATGTAGATGATCAGTGGGCCACATAGAATATGAAATGGCAAACACAGGACTGAACATACCAGCTACCATTCATAAAACATGCCAGTTAGGAGCAAACAACTTTTCAGAAGAAACACTATGACAAAAGGGGAGAGTAAATGGAATCCCGTCTTTCTTCAGATGAAAACTATTTATCTTATTAGACTCTTTCCACTAAGCCAAGCCTTATACAGGTGAGACCAAGAGAAAAATGGGAACATATGGGAAACCAGAGAGACATCTTCTAAAAAATAGTTTTGTCTTCATTTATAGGTAAAGTATGGTGATTAAGTCCCTTATATTTAAAGTCAGATTACCACAGGTTCAAACTTTTGCTTAGCAGTGGCATGGCGACAGGTAAGATCATTCCCTTATTCACTTATTTAGAACACGTTCTTTGTGTGAGTCAGTAGGGGGTTGTGTCACAACTATGAACAAGGCCAACCAGGTCCTTGCCCTCCTGGAGCTTACATTCTATCGAGAGAAAACAAGACAGACAAGTAAACAAATACACTTGTAAATAAGATAATTTTATATCAAGATGAAAGAAGACAATCAGATAAAGTAAGAGAGCAGAGAATCATGGGGGAAGGACAGCAGCTTCTTTGAGATTGATGTGTATGATGAGGAGGTGACTTAAAGGGAGCGAAGGTGACTGGTCAGAAGGGACAGCGTTGCAGGCAGAGGGAAGAACAAGCACAAAGGATGCATGTGGATGGCGCTGTCCTGAAGTCCAGGTTAACTTGTTTTGATTTTATCTGATAAACTCTGGGGAGCCTCTGAAGGGCTTTAAGCAGAGATGTGACGTGACCTGAGCAGCATTAGGGAGAGACAGCCCTCATGCCCTCATTCGCTCCTTCAGGGATAACAAGCTATTTCCAGAGAGAAAGGAATTCTCAGGGCGCTGCGCAATACAAGGTAAGAATTCAAGGTGAATTGCTGAGTATGGATGCTATCTTCTTGAGGGCAGTGGGGCAAGGGCAGAGACATCAAAGCCAGCCAGTTAATGAAATAAGAACAAATCTTTGACAGCTCCATTGAGCTGGGCTTGAATCAGGTATTCCTGGTGTGGCTGAATCTGGTTATGGGCACGTCTGGTGTTCAGTGGAGTGAAATCAGAAGCTGTCAGGATTCGCAGCTCCTAAAACAGCTTGACTTTATCAAAATCAGGACCTCTTTGAACTTTCCCTTTTCTCCACAACGCAGATAATAATAGGATCTATCTCACAAAGTAGTGAGGATGAAACAAGGCAATGAATGTGAAGAGTTTAGACAGGACTGCCATCTGGCACGTAGAGCTCAGTAAGTGTTGCCAGCAATTATTATGATTGTTTATTACTGATTATTATCTCAGCGCATACCTGCCTCATCTTTGTTGAATTCCATCATATAGGCATAGCTGGTGATCCTATAATTGCTACATTTCTCTCCTCTTCCCAGCCCTTACCCCTACTCTCCTCAGGCTCCTAGTTTTTCCTCCAGATTTCACCTGGGGACCCAGGGAGAGACATTTACAGTGCAGAAATAATCACAGTAGCTGCCATTCATCAAGCTGTCTCCATGGGCAGAGCTGGACCAAAGTCTTTTATACATTATCTCAATTATGAGAACAATCCTAGTATGTTTGTTTCCTATCTCCACCGTAGAGGTGAGAAAATTGAGGCTCAAAAGGGTAAGTGACCACTACAGGGTCACTCAGTCAGCAAGCGGCAGAGCTGGAATTCAGATTCACATCCATCTGACCCTCATGTTCCCTAACATGAAACAAAATTAAAGCATCCATTTAGTGCCCCCCAAGGCACCATTGACTGTGAAATGGTCATAGTCGACATGACATTAACACATAACACATAAGTGTTATATGAGGGAAGGACACCCTATTCAACAAATGGTACTGGGATAATTGGCATATAACACATAAGTAAGTTAGGAGGGCATAGTGAGTAATCAGGCTCAGTGCAAGGAGAACTTGAGAGTCTCAAAGAGCCTCCTGGAGTCAACCCAGAATCCAAAAATGTCCTATAATTTCAAGTGAGCCTTTTCCCCTCACAGGCCAGTGGCAGCACAAAGTGATGGTATTACTTTGACTGTGGCCATGTGGTGGTGAGGAAGCCCCTGACCCCTTTCCGGCATCTTTGTCTTCTTTAGGGCTCCATCTGTGGCCCTGCTCACACAGCCCTGCTGGTCTTGACTCTGAGGCGAAGGAGTAAACATCTTGGGGCTCTTTATTAGTTTATTTCAGAAGATGGAGCCTGTTTGCCCCTGGGGCCCATCCCTCTTTTATGGCCTCCAGCCTTTCTTGACAAATTCTAGTGACTGGAGAGAAAACCGCTTTCTACAGCAGATCATTAAAACACCACCATAAACCCAGGGCCATAAAATATTATTTGCTGGGCATAAAAGGGGGGTAGATTTTCCCAGAATGACAACCCAGGTCCTGCTTTCTCCTGCTGGGAAAGGCGGCACAGGGATGCAGTCGTTCATAAATTCCTTATCTTGCACTCTGCTTTGTGAATAATCCGGTTGGGAGAGCAGCCAAAAATATTGATTTATTTGTTCCACAGATTCAAAAGCATTTTTAATGAGTAGAGCGTGGTGATGCCTTGCCAGTATGTCTTCGGATGACTCAATCTGAGGCACACACCCAAATGCACACACGGTTTGCAAGGGGAAACATGAAGTTCCACAAACTGGAGGTCTGTCGAACACTAACCTTCACAGATGGAAAGGCATTGATATCTCTCCTTCCAACTGTCTGCTCATTTCCCAGCCAAACCAATCAATACCATAATGGGACTGGTGCTTACAACTGAGCCTGGCTTTCTAAGGCAGTCCCCAGCTACCCACTATTGAAGGGTCAAAACGGATTTCAAGTTGATTCTCCTTAACACTGTCCTCTGAAATAATGCTTTCATCCATTCGCCCATTCATTTGGTTGTTACTACAAAGCACCTACTAAGTGTCAGGCACTGTTCTGAGGACTGGGGTTCCAGCCATGAAAAACACAGATGAGGTCCTGTTGACATGAAGCTTATTGCTTCTGGGGTACAATCTCAGCACACTCATTATTAATATTAGCAGACAAAACTCACAACTCTTTCTGAAGTCCTTGGGACTAGATGGTTTTGTTGGAAACTTTGGGAAAATAAAATTGCACATTGATATTAATTTGCAAGCAGCCCGGTGAGGTCTGGGGAAATACCCAGTAATCAAATGCATTCATATTTATTCAGTGAAGAGTATTCCTAGCAAGTGGAATAAATCAAGACTATGTCTTGTCATGTGAGGTCCGGTTTTGCCACCACAGGAGTTTGAAAACCTCTGTTTTCAGAGCTGCTTTTTTTCTAGAAGAGCAGGCATTGAGTGCCAGGTAAGTGCCTGACCCATGCTAGGAGCATTCCTAGACATCATGTTTCATTCTCACCACTCCCCTGATTTTCAAGCTCATCTCATTTCATTCTCAATGCATTTCTACAAGGTAGATCATGAAATTTCTGCTTGCTGCTGTTGTTGCTGTTGTGTGTAAGAGGGTTCTGAAGTGCTGGCTGAGAGGCTAGACAAGGTGTGACAGCTGGGAAGGGGCAGGGCAGGGACTGAAACTCCAGATTCCACAGCCGGCACTCTTAACCACTAACCAATACCGACTTCCACTAGAGGAAAGACTGCAGAACAGGAAATAGCACTGTTTGGGCTGTGTCTATACAAGCAAAGGCAATTGGAGAGAAGCAGGTGATTATCCAGATAACTCAGAAAATAGCCATTAAAAAAAAAAAGGTTTGTGGTTGGGTAGCCAATGTTTCTACACTGGCTGTGTGTGTGAAGGAAATTCCCAGGTTAACGGCCCTGTTCTTCATGGAATAGGATCCTCTACACCAACTGCCTTGGACTCTGGGACACTGGGATGCTAGTTTCTCCATTCTTCACGAGCGCCATTTGGCAGCCCCTTTCATAGTCAGCTCATATCCTGCCACTTCTCAGAGCTGCTGCACCTAAGGTGGGTCCCGGAGATCCATGCTTGCGGGGAGGGGCTGGGTTGTCTGCCCAGGAGGCACGTGCTCTCCCGCAGCCAGGGAATCTCAGTCTGCGGCTACCGGGCAGAACAGCAGGGGAGAGGGGGAAGGGCGGAGGGACGCAGCCCGGGGGCGATATGCCGGGCGGAGACCCTCTTTTTCAGACACCTTCCTCCTGTGGGCAGATCTCAGGTTAGATTCGAAGACTGTAAAATGCCCACGGGTCGGGAAGTGGTCAAGGCTTACAGAGGAGGTTAGAGGAATGGAGACTCAGGAGGTAAAGGGAGGTGTCCCAAGGGGAGCTTTGAGAACCTTGGATTCCCCCTCCTTAAGGCCGCACACGCCTTGGGGGAAAGAAAGCAAGTGGGGGGCGGGAGGGTGCTAAGTAGGAGCATCTGTCTCTGGCACTTGGTGGGAAGTTCACATTGCCATCTTTGCGCGCCAGGAAGGAGGCCAGGGCTGGGGAGGGGTTCAGTCGGCTAGGACAGTTAAGGAATGGGAAGGGGCTATGGAGGGTGGAACGGCATCGCTGGAGCCTGGGCCGGCGAGCCCTGGGGTATGGGGGTGGAGGTGGGGAGGGACTGGAAGAACAAAACAAAACAGCCACCACCCCAAAACACCTAGGCCACGGATTTTTCGCCTTAAGGTCAAGTGCATGCCAATGAGCGGAGAAAATAGAATCGTGTGTGTGTGTGTCTTCACCTTTGACAGCTGGAGGATGCGGACGGCAGAAAGTAACTTACGCTCCAGTGTGAGGCACTGTTTGTGGGGTGGGGCCCGCGTCGTACTGGAGGTAGCGGACACAAATCCACCAACCCTGCCCCTCCGGAGTCCCCAAAACCACGGGCACCTAGAAGCGTCTAGAAATTCCGGTGCCCGGAACCCGGTTTTGCCAAACTCCGCAATCGCCTCACCTGAGGGCACCGGCCAAGATCTCCGTGGCAGGGCCCACGCATCGCGCCTGGATGCTCTGGGCCAGAGCCATATGAGCAATCATGCATCCCAGTACCCAAGTCCCTACTACTCTGGCGACGTTGCAGGAGGTGGGCGCCTAACCCTATCCGTCAGCCCCAGGGCTTAAGTATCCTCTCCCAGAGGTAAGAATAAGGAGGTCCCCCATGAGGTTCCATGTCAAGGCAGCAGTCTCCGTGGAGTCCCAGTGGGAGCAGTCTGGGATACGCGAGCGAGCCAAGGGGTCCCAGCCGGGGAAGTTGGGGTTCAGCCTCCCGCCGGTCGGTGGCTCTGGAAGGAGCGCAGACAACCAGGCGGCAGGCAGGCAGCGGCTGCAGAGTGGACCTCTCTCTTTCAGCAGATGCCGCGGGGGATGGGGAACCTAGAGACGGGGAGACAAGGGGGGTGTACCCCGCCTCCTGGCACCCCAGCCCGTAGTACGGCTTTAAAATCCTGCAGAGTTTGTCATAGGCCGGCCTCACCACGCATGCGCATAGGAGAAGTTGAGTTTTTTTTTCTTTCGTCCCCCCCCTCCTTCTCTCTTTCCAGCCGCCCCTAGTTCTGAAACTTTGAAGAACTTTTTTCTTTCTTTCTTTCTTTTTTTTTTTTTTTTTTTTTTTTTTTTTTTTTTTTTTTTTTTCAAAACCAGTTGTTTCTTTTTTTTTTTTTCCCCC
>NW_016811584.1:384772-398429 GCF_001698545.2 Rhinopithecus bieti | reverse complement strand
AAAAACTTTTTTTTTTTTTTCTTTTTTTTTTTTTTTTTTTTTTTTTTTTTTTTTTTTTTTTTTTTTCTTCCTTCTGAGAACACCAGGGGAAAGAGGAGTCTGGAGAGAGGGAGGGAGAGAGTAAGGCAGTTGGCCAGAAGGGCCGGGGGGTGGGAGGGGGGGACGCGTCCCCGAGGTCGGTCAGTCTGTCTGCGGGGCACAGGATCGCGTGGAAATCTGCTGCGAGCTCCACGGAGCCGCCTTCGCCGCCTAGAGCCGGGGTCCGTGCGGCAGCTGCCCAGCGAGCCCTTCCGCCGCCGCCGTTGTGTCCGGGACCGCCCGCCTCCCGCCGGCCCGCTCTCCCGCCCCTCGGACCCGGGCGCCAAACGAGGAGGTGGGCAGCCTCGCCGGCCATGGACCGCCGGAGCTGAGTCGCCGCCGCGGAGCTCCGAGCTCTCGCCCCTCCCCAGCCTCGCGCCCGCGGTGCACTCGCTCCTCTTCGCCCTTCGCCCTGGAAAAACGGGGAAAAGAGAGATTAACCCGAAGAGAGAAAGAACGGGATACGGGTGGGGGGAGCCCGCGTCTCCCCTGGGTTAGTCGCCCATCGCACCCCCTCCCCCCAGCTCACCGCACAGCAATAAGTTTCGGGGCAACTTTCATCTATTTTGCTCCCCGTTTTTGCCGAACCCTAAAATGAAAGGACACAATTTGGCGCTGACTCTTGCAGCTCTGATGGCGACTTGTGCGTTTTCAGCGGCATCTCCCGGAGAAAAAGCCATGCGCGCCTGATTGTTCTGTGGCCCCAAAGCTGCAGTGGGGGTGTGTGTGTTGGGGTGTGTGTCTGTGTATGTACAGAGACGTCCACACTAACTCGCGGCTGCAGGATCAGCGTCTGGAAGCAGACGTTTCGGCTACAGACCCGGAGAGGAGGAGCTGGAGATCAGGAGGCGTGAGCCGCCAAGAGTTTGCAGAATCCGTGGTGTGAATGAACTGGGGGCACCTGGGCGCACAGATCGCCCCCCCCTTTCCCCGCCCCGGGCCAAAGTTGAGTAGTGGGACATTTTTTTTCACCCTCTTGTGAAGAATTTCTTTTTATTATTATTTGTCGTAAGGTCTTTTGCACAATCACGCCCACATTTGGGGTTGGAAAGCCCTAATTACCGCCGTCGCTGATGGACGTTGGAAACGGAGCGCCTCTCCGTGGAACAGTTGCCTGCGCGCCCTCGCCGGACCCGCGGCTCCCTAGTTGCGCCCCGACCAGGCCCTGCCCTTGCTGCCGGCTCGCGCGCGTCCGCGCGCCCTCAGTTCCTGGGCGCATCCCAGCTCTGCCCCAACTCGGGAGTCCAGGCCCGGGCGCCAGTGCCCGCTTCAGCTCGGGTTCACTGCGCCCGCCCGACGCGCCCCGGAGGACTCCGCAGCCCTGCTCCTGACCGTCCCCCCAGGCTTAACCCGGTCGCTCCGCTCGGATTCCTCGGCTGCCCTCGCTCGGGTGGCGACTTCCTCCCCGCGCCCCCTCCCCCTCGCCATGAAGGTAGGTGTTCAGTGCGCCGCCGACTCTCGCCACCTTTTTTCTTTACTTCCCCCCACCCGCTGTTGGAAGTTAACTGAGTTCCCTTCGCCTCTTCCTATCCCTCCATTTCCCCAACCGCCTGGAGAAGCTGGAACTCCAGCGTCACTGGCCGGAACCCCTACCCCTTCGCCACCCACGCCAGGCGCACTGCCTCAGTGTCCCAGGAGATCACTTCTCAGCGCACCACCCGTTCTGCAAACCTTTTCGTCTTTGGAGAAAAACTGGGGAAGAGCGATAGTAGAAAAACCGAGTGTGGTTCACTGACGACTTTCCTTTTGCTCTGAGAACATCGAGTGTAATTTACTATGTATATTTCAGTAACAGGATAATGATTCAATTCAACAAATATTTACCAAGTGCCCACTGCGCGGGCACCGGGAGGGTGTGTGGCCGGGGCTCTGGATGGGGAAAGGGACTCCTTGGTTGAGAGAACCCGCAGAGGAACTAGGGGCCAACTACCCCAGAGCGGCGTACACCTTCCTCACACACCACCGCACCGACGGAGGCCAGATTGTAGGCTTGCCTTGGCCGGGTAACTCGAGCGCTTCAGGCCCCTTTGCCTTTAAGAGTGCCTGGCGGGGGGCCAGCGCGCACCCCGGCGCGGGGAGAGGGGTCGCGTTATTAGCATTATTAGCCGCCACTGGGTGAGCTCAGGCACTTTGCAGCAGTGGTGGGGGCGGGGAGTTGTGGTGGTGTGGCTGTAATCCCGTACTCCGGGAGAGCGCTCCCCGGCCCCCTGAGCGGAGTCCGCCTTGTCCTTTAGAAAACACTTGGGCCTCCGCGTTGGGAGAGCAGGCGGGGGCCAGTTTGTGAACTCTTGTTTGTTTTAATTGTCAGTTGTATGTTAAAGCCGAGTCACACACTCCGAGGGTCACTGAGAGTTCACTTTTACGAAAAGTTAACGTTTCTTCCTGCAACATAAGTTGTTATTTTCTAAACAATTTTTCTTATCTGCCCTCCAAGCTTCGATTCCTATTTCCATTCTTCTGGTCTTTCCCATTTTCAGTTTCTTAGAAAATAGGTTAGAATTGAAATTAAGATGTTTCCTAGAAGAAAACAACCCCCCTTCCCCCCAAAAAGTAAAAAACAACAACAACAACAACAAAAAAAAACAAATCTGGAGACCCCACAGCCCTGTTTTACTTTCTAATCCCTGGCTGGTATCGAGGCCCCTTCTCTCTCGCCTGTCTTTTCTCTCTTCTTTCTTTAAATAGGCAACTCGCTGTTAGGAAGTAACTTGGGCCTTGCCGTGAGGTCGCACCTCCTCAGCCCCTGCCCTCCCCCCAGCCAACATTCGCACATTCACTGCCGAACTAGTCAGATTTAGTTTCTAGACAGAGTCTGCCAGTGGAGTTTCCAGGGGGCAATGCGGAGGGTGCGCAGCAAACCGCAGGCCGACAAATATATGTGTGTGTGTGTGTGTGTGTGTGTGTGTGTGTGTGTGTGTGTGTGTAGGGGAGTAAAGGATCAGTTGTTCTCGGGTCCAGGACGTACTAGCCTTCGTCTCCTCCACCCCCCGACCCTCTCAGCGGAAGACCCTCCCCAGGAGGCCCGGGCCAAGAATCCCCTGTCTTCTCCTCCCCTCCCCAGTGCGCTCCGGTGCTCAAGGGGTTAGCACTTTGCGCGCAGAACTCGGAGCCATCCCCGCGGTCTTTTCTTCCCTGCGGTGCGGTGCCGGCTGCCCCCTGTTGGCCGCCTTGAGGTAGGACGCCTCTGAGCCTCGGTTCCTTTGGGCGGGCGGGCAGCTGCTCCCCTCTACCTCCCACCCCTGCTCCCTTCATCCCTCCCGATCACCAGACCACACTCTCCCAGCAGGGGCCCTCGGAGGCCCCCAAAGGACCAGTTTCGCTGCACCGCCGGTCACTGCAATACGGAAGGGGCCACAGGTCCGGCCCAGCAAATGGGACTCGGCCAACTGGACACAGGCTTGGTACCTTTTCTTCTGGGCTTGGGAAGGAGAGTGTCGCCCTAGGAGGCCTCGGGTCTGGTCTCAGCTGCCTCCCAACTCTCTGTGGTCGAGAACAAGTGTTGCTTTCCCGCTTTTCACCCCACTTCCATCGTCTATTAAAAAGGGGGAGCGAAACTACCTTTAAAGAGTAGGGGTTCGACTATCATTTCACTTTCTTTCTGTGTCCAAGGACTCTGCTCCACCTCTGGACAAAGTTGATCCTCTGCGGAGAGGGTTAGACATCCTGTGTGAGAAGGTGTGAGTGGTGCGTGTGTGTATCCTGGGGTTGGAAAGCCCAGTCTAAGGGATGGACTAGGGCGCAGGAAACAGGAGAATCAGGCCAGATTGTTCTTCCCCTGGGGACTCACAGTACCCGAACCCGGAACCTGCCTTCAATGCTGAGGCCTGGGTGGCTTTCTTTTGTCACACTGATTCTGGCTCAAGGTGTAACCTCCGCCTTCTCTGTCTGGCAATTCCCTCCTCCCCCACCCCGCTCCGCGCCCGCCAACACACATATTGCTGTGGACACAACCCTTGCGCCCAGGCATGGGGCGAGGCATGGGCAGTAGTGGCTCCTTTGTCTGCTCCCCTAAAGCGGACCTCCTACCCGCCTGGGCCGGCCCATTCTTCAGCTCCTCGCGCCGCTGCCCGCATTCTCCAGGGCAGGACGTCCCAAGTTTTTGGCTGCAACTGAGTGCTTTCCTGCTAGTTTCTCCATCTCTCTCCTTGCTTTAGGGAGAGATCGGAGTGGGCAAAACAGCTTTCTTTCTCCACCAAGAGTGGAGATTCTTTTTGGAGTTTCCTATCCTCCCCTTCGATGCCTTGAGCCTGTGTCAAACGGGCTTATTCCGCCTAGTTGGCGTTCCTCATCGTTTGCACTCCCAGAAACTTGGGCCCTAAACGTAGAGAGTCTAGCAGAAGGGGATGCCTAGATTGAGTGTGGCAGCGCCCCGGGGCCGAAGGGAGAGGATCTTGGCCTGGCCTTTTAATCTTTTCCCTTAAGGGTCTGCATGCGGAGGACTTGGGTGTTGCGAGACTTTAGGTGTGGATTCGGCTTCTCCCCGCGCCCTCCGAGCGTCCTCTGAACAATTTTGCTACTGAGGTTTCCTCTCCCTCATCCCTCATCACCCCTGGCCCGCACCGCGGTTGGTAAAGAAGGATCAGGAACACCTTTAATCCGACGCGAAGGCTTTCAGGGATAAATAGAAAGGGAGCCACGTCGTTGAACTGCTCTGGATTGAAGACGGGGGCGCGGGAACGCCCTCCTCCACCTCACTCCTCTGGTGCGCTGAGCTCCTCAAACGCCCCCAGCCCTCCTCCCCGTGGCACGCGAGGAAGATTCTCATTGTCCTTACAGTCATCTTCCCTGGGCCCTGAAATTGTTGGAAACATTTAGCCCCTTCTTTGGGAAACTCAGCTTCTGATCAGAATTTTTGTTTTACCCCTGGGGTTGACAGTCTCCCCAGAGGTCTCATTTCATACTGTCTTTTCGGATCAGATCTCTTGGTAAACAGGCGCGGATGTTTTATCCTACAGAGCCGATGTATGTGTGAGTTCGCTGTGAGTTCCTTGAGTATCTCAAACTTGTGGGGCCTTTTCTGGGTTGCACCGGGATTGAAGCGGGAAGAGGGCCAAGGTGTTTCCGGGCAAGCGGCGGGGTTAAGTGGAGACGCGACTCGTGAGGCTCTCCTTTCCGATCCCCCTTTGGGACATCCTCTGCCTAACCCTACCCTGGAGCCAGGGAGACCCAAGTCTTGGAGACCGAATGGGCCCGCTCACAGTTGGCCTGGGCTCTGGGAACTGGTGGACTCTCCCCGGGGACGTCGGGCTGGGAGTGGGTTCGGTTTGTGTGGCTTCGGCTATAACAAAGAGATCCGCTGTAATCCGCCGAATCTGTTATCAATTTCTCCGCTGCTTGAGCCCCGCCCCACGCGCCCCGCCCGCCGCGAAGTCGGAAAGTGCCAGCGGCCGGCAGCCATCTGGGCCGCTGACTTGGAAGCATGTCGCAGCGTGTGTGTCTGTGCACACGTGTGAGTGTGTAAATGTGCCCCAGTGTGAGTTTGTATGAATGTGTGCGCGCGCGGCATCGGCTGCCCTTGGGGAGAGTTGACTTTGCAGCCTGGGCTGCGCGTGAATCAGACTTTGCATCCCACCCCCTCCCCTGGAGGAAACTTGACACTTAGGGCGGGGGTGGGGAGATAGCCGGAGCTTTCTCTCTCCTAGCTGGGGAAATCCCAGATTTCCATTCTCCGGGATGCGCCCCCCCCCGCCCCCCCCCCCACGCCAAGCTTTGCAGCGTTTTGGGGACAACTGGGCCTTGAGTGCGGAGCTCTGCTTAGCAGGCGCTGGGGACCACATAAGCATTTCCTCTCTGAGAAGCCTCGAAGCGTCCGGGCCAATGGGGCGGCTCATGGAGAAAAGCCTTGGCACGCTCCTGAGCCCCATAGCTTTACCAGGGCTGCCTAGTCCCGTCTGTCCCTTTTATGGCACAGGTTCCAAGCCAGGCTCTTCCACCGCCTTAAAGAGGCTCATCTTTCTTTTCTTTTCCGTGGAAGGGGCTCCTTAAGGGGCTATGGGCGATGCAGCGTGGCAGGGTTACACTTATCAGAGATGTGAAAGGAGGTTTTTAAAACCCGCTCCTCCCACCGGCACCCGCCACCGACTTGCTCCGCCGCCTACAGGTGGAGAAGTCACCAGTGGGGAGGAATGGCAGCGGAAGCTTCCAAGGCCAATTCCTACCCCTGAAATTCTTCAGGAAGGGAACCTTAGCCGCTGGGGGCTTCTTTGCCCTGGAATCGATGCGTCCAGCTGCGGCTCGGGAGCCAGCGCCTCTGGCCCCGTCTGGACTCATCCGCAAGGGCCCTGGCCTCGCCCCGCACCCCCGCCTTTCGGGACTGACCTGGAGAGGCTAGACTGGAGGCAGGGTGGCAGAGTTCCAACGCCAGCCTCGCAGTGCTGCGATGGCAAAGTGACCCACAACCCCAGATCAGGACCAAGGGAAACTGGAGTCCCTCTGGACCTCCCATCTCCTCCCTCCCTGGTAGCTGCCAGGTGTGGGGTGGGAGGGAGAGTGAAAAATCAGAATTTGGGAGAAAGCTGTGGGGAGGGCAGGGAAGGAATCTTCTCTCCGGGCAGCGAGACCCAGAGTCCCTTCTTTCCTCTAGGGTTCCATCCCTTCTCTCAGTCCGTGGAAGAGGCCACAGGCGACGCGAGTGAGGGTGGCACTCCTTTCCGGTTTCCTTGGTTGGGAGACCAGACCTCTCTCTCCATTATCCCCTAGGGCCCCTATCTCCTTCTCTCCTCCCCAATCTGGCTGAAGAGCGTCCTGAAGGAAATCCGGGTTGCTCTTCCCCATCTGGAAGTGGCTTTCCCCAAATCGGCTCGTAAACTGATTATGAAACATACGATGTTAATTCGGAGTTGCATTTCCCAGCTGGGCACTCTCGCGCGCTGGTCCCCGGGGCCTCGCCCCCCACCCCCTGCCCTTCTCTCCCGCGTCCTGCCCCCATCCTCCACACACACACCCCCCTCCCTGCGCTGGCCACCCCGCCTCCTTCGCAGCCGCTGGCGGCAGCGCGCTCCACTCGCCTCTGTGCTCCTCTCGCCCATGGAATTAATTCTGGCTCCACTTGTTGCTCGGCCCAGGTTGGGGAGAGAACGGAGGGTGGCCGCGGTGGGTTCCCGAGTGAATTACCCGGGAGGGACTGAGTACAGCACCAACTAGAGGGGAGCCAGGGGGTGCGGGACTCGAGCGAGCAGGAAGGAGGCAGCGCCTGGCACCAGGGCTTTGACTCAACAGAATTGAGACATGTTTGTAATCGCTGGCGTGCCCCGCACACAGGATCCCAGCGAAATCAGATTTCCTGGTGAGGTTGCGTGGGTGGATTAATTTGGAAAAAGAAACTGCCTATATCTTGCCATCAAAAAACTCACGGAGGAGAAGCGCAGTCAATCAACAGTAAACTTAAGAGACCCCGGATACTTCCGTTGTTTAAACTTGTATGCTTGAAAATTATCTGAGAGGCAATAAACATCTGCTCCTTTCTTCCCTCTCCAGAAGTCCATTGGAATATTAAGCCCAGGAGTTGCTTTGGGGATGGCTGGAAGTGCAGTGTCTTCCAAGTTCTTCCTAATGGCTTTGGCCATATTTTTCTCCTTCGCCCAGGTTGTAATAGAAGCCAATTCTTGGTGGTAAGTTCATTCTATGTGCGTGTTCTTTCTCTTCTTTTTCTTTTCTTTCTTTCTTTCTTTTAATTTTTTTTTTTAAAGATTTGTTTGTATGATGCGGGGATATTTAAAGCTGGATAGTGAGTGTGGGTGTATTTATCCAAGACATATGTATATATTTTACTTATATGTAGTTTTAAATCAGAATTTTCTTTTAACTTGTTAATATTGTAAAGCTTATCTTCAGCTCCTAGGGAATGGGAAACTATAAATCTAGGCCTTTTTCTATGAAGCCCTTGTTCAGATGTGTGCTTGCAGTACATCATGCAATAAAAAAGAACAGAAATTCACTTTGCTAATAATTGTAAGCCTATCTATAAAATTTACTTTTTGCCACCTCTAGGTAGTAAAAGTGAGTTTCAACTTTTATTTTCTGTCACTCGAGATTATTATTAACCTACAGAGTTTGAAGTAGGCAGAGTTCTAGGAGGACAGCTAAACTCCAAGTGCAAAAATATTGGGGCTGTAATGTGATCAAAAGGAGGTTAACTTGAAGTAGTCAAATGTCCCCAAGTGGGGGTTTCTTACTGGGTAGGGACCTTGTAGATAGACTGTAATATATCCAGAGGATTGTTTTTGACGGTGTTCTGGATATTTTTTTTTTCCCTATAAATGAATAGTATTTTTCTGACTGTCAAACATGACTTCTGTTCACTGGGTACCCTGTCTTGGGTCCCTCACAATCACATAAGGAGCCCTTTTAAAATGTCCAGAAACGTGGTGAATTTTCTCCAGTCTGTATACTTGTCCCTCTGTTCTTCCATCAGTCAAAAGGAACGGCTATCTCCTACCCGTATCTAATTGTGTCTACTTTCAGCATTCATAAGTTTTTAAGGCAGATTGGTCCAATTTGTGGGGCAAAGTGGGTCACTTTCTCTAATGTCAGAGGCCTATCCCTCAAACTGCTGTTTCCCCCTTTTCTGAGTGGATTTTGGAAATACTGGTTCAGGTATATGGTGACAGGGGCTAGGAAGGGAGTGAAAATACTAACTGAGGAGCCAGATGGCAGGATGGGAACTGCACAATACCTCCGTTTTCTGAGTGCAGTTTAAACAGAGGAGTTTTATGAAGTCCTTCTCATACTTTGTCATGAGGACAAGCAGGAGAGAAAAAAGCATCTGTGTGCTTAAAACTATGTATTGCTGACATGCTTTCAGGGGGCCCACCTCGAGATTTCACGTAAATCTTGAATGCACATCTCCCCCCACTTGCAGGTCGCTAGGTATGAATAACCCTGTTCAGATGTCAGAAGTATATATCATAGGAGCACAGCCTCTCTGCAGCCAACTGGCAGGACTTTCTCAAGGACAGAAGAAACTGTGCCACTTGTATCAGGACCACATGCAGTACATCGGAGAAGGCGCGAAGACAGGCATCAAAGAGTGCCAGTATCAATTCCGACATCGAAGGTGGAACTGCAGCACTGTGGATAACACCTCTGTTTTTGGCAGGGTGATGCAGATAGGTAGGAAAACATTTAAAATATTTTTTTAAAACATTAACTTTTTTTTTTCTAGAAGAAATCCTTAGCGTTTACTTCATGCTTGATAGAAAGCATGAAGAAGGATGCCTTCCAGCTCGGGTTGTGGCTTGGGCATTTTGTCATTATAGCAAATGATGTTAATTCCTGTCCCTACACCTGATGATAAGTTTTGGATTTTAATCATATCAGGAGGCAAGTATCACAGACACCTTCATTTTACAAACACTTAATTTTCTATAAAGCATTTTGTTTAAAATAGAAGCAGAACACTTATATTTGGTTTCTTAAAGTAGGTGGGGAAGCAAGTCATTTATATGCTTTTAAATGTTGAAACTCTGCTGCCTGTTAGTTTTTTTAAGCCAAGCAAGTCAACACGGCCAGAGCATCCAAACTAAAAATTGCCATCCTTTTAGAATCCTGGATAATCATCTGACAAGTGAAAAAAAGTTTTAATCGCTTCCTAATAGCAAACTATTTCCCTGAGGCCCTATAAAGATATAGAAACAAAAACGTGTTTAAAGCTTTATTTTTAGTTGAGCCAGAAAGCAATTTTAATTAAAAAGTGATCCAATTTATGTTTGTGATTTCAGGGCAACTGATATATAAAGCATATGCTTGGGATGTCAATCTAGGAACTTTCAAAAAAAAAATTAAGAGTATTGCTCACAGTCGATTCTTAATTTTAAATACGCTTGTTTTGAACATGCTTACTTCCCCATTCAAAGAAACAGCATTTCAAATGGGCCCTAACAGGCAAAGATTTTGAAAAAAAATCTGCTTGTTTGGCCTCCTGCTTTTGTGTACAATACGTATAGGATGCTGATTTGACAGATGTGGTACAGATGTGTGTTTTCTAGTGTGAATATTTTAGGTTTTCTCTACTTTTTTATCTGCAAGAAAGCCCTTATAATTAATAATGACTGGGCAGTGACTCCCAAAGTAAGCAAAGCAATTTATGGCAGGCCAATTAACTGTTTATACTGACTGAAAGAGAAAAAGTTGGCTTAAATATCGCATCACAGATGGATAACAATGCTTTTTTTATTTAAAAAAAAAAACCCCTGAAAATTACATTCATTGAGAACAAAAAAGAGTTGTCAGGTGATGTTTGAGCCAAGCGGTTTTATAAACTAAAATAATACAAGACTGGAAGCTGTTGCCCTGATTGAATGGGAGAATGGCCTGTAGCCTCAGCCTGCAAAGTTTCATGGGGCTTTGTCCTTTCTGTTAATGATTAAAATGTGCTAATGCATATACTGGGATCTGAATGTAAGAGCTAAGCTTCAGGAACACAGGAGTTTTCCCTGCTTGTGGGCTGTCTTATGTAGTTAACTGGGAGTGTGGTAGATTTATTCTCCTGTGTGCTGATATCGTAAGTGAACTTAAATACTTTTGAAAAATTCTGTGAGGATGGTAAGTTGTCAACTTTTCCCCCTTCTTATATGTTCCTCCTAAACTGCCTTCCTCTCAAACTATGGGACTACTTTTTCACATGTATATGAGTTAGCAAAAATCATACACCTCTGATGGTAACCAAGAAGGAAAACAGCAATCGGAACTGTTTATCTGTGTAGTCACTTGAACACAGCTTTGATGTAAGATCCTCCTCTCGTTTTCATACGTAGCCTGTTTTGGGCCAAAATGTTCAGAATAAGCTATCATTTGCTAAGTGAATTTGAGTTCTGCTGGAGATTTATTTTAAATGCGGTCCAAGATTCAAAGAGCCTGCTTCCTCAGGGAACAAGCAGAACCCTTGGTACAAAAGCCTATATTTAATTGTCCCTGGAAAGTATGCTCTCTGGTCTTCAGCTGCACAGTACTACTGTCTGGGTCCATGGGAAGTGGATGGGAGGGGTACCTCCCCACAGCCTCCGAGTCAGCCCTCCTAGATAACTATCATCAAGTCAGCTGATGCCCTGGGAAGATGAGAGTGCCTATGGCATCCTCCCCTGCCAAAGGTCCCCCAAGTGCCTAGCGTCTCAGAGCAGAAAGCTGCTGCTGGGTGGCTTGTGGTAGGACACCGATGGGGCCTTCTGTTTTTTACTTAATTAAAAAAGAGAGAGGAGAGAAGAGAAAACAATAGATTTTTATGAAAGAGGAACATGGACCCAGTTCCAATAGTTGGAAAATTTCTTTGCTTTCACTTTTCCACTTAAGAGAATATTTGAAGAGAATGAGCTGAGGGAAAATTTAAAACACCTTTGATGCCAAAAGGGGTGTGTGTGTGTGTGTGTGTGTGTGTGTGTGTGCCCACCCCAAAGCCCTCAGTATACCAAGGACATTGAGAGTAATTCTTCTTTGTGAGAATCTGACCTTGTGATGGGGCCAGTGTCTGAGAAACTCAGGCCGCCACCTCTGACCCCCTCTTCAACTCATTTTCCTGAGATGCCAGTTGCCTTGGAGGCACCACGCACAATTACTTCATGAAGGGCCCGCTCTTCATTTTGGAAACTTTCTCATTTTTCATCATGCTACCCTTTCCTTCCAGCTTTTGTCCCCATCTGTCTCTTCTTTGTTTCCATGCTGTGAAAAGATATGTAAGGAAGGCACCACTTGTAAGGAGTGTAGATGTGGGTTTCGCAGGAAGGGAAACCTAACTGAATCAGCAGTATTCCAACCAGGATGACTGTGTCCTCTGGCAATTAGCCAAAGAATACTTTTCAAGCTGACGCTTACCCTGAAGTCTCCAATTAGCTTAGAGGGATCTCCCAGGTTTGTATTCTGGGGCATAAAAGGAAATGCTCAAAATAGACTTATGAAAAAAGCAGCATTGTTTGTGTTTTGTATAAAGCCTTCTTATGCTCTGTATACTCAAAGGACAGTGTCTTCTTTTCCTCTATCCCCAGAGGATCATTTCATCTCCTCTTCCTCTAGCTACTACCTCTTTGTTCTATAAATCCCCCATCCAGGGCCACGGCATTTTCTGTACTATCAAATTACTCCTTAGAAGCTATATATTGTCCTCATTCTTTTCCATTCCCCTGATGTGCTCTGCCTCTCTAATCCTGCTAGATAGATGTAACGCATCACAGGAACTTTCTAGATCCTCCTGCCAACCACCAGCACATACCTTCAAGTCATTCATTTTGAAAATATGGGAGGGGGAGGATATATGGCCAATCAGAACCATCACCATTCACAAATGGCTGTGCCTGGCGTGGAGCCAAAGACCAAGAATGAGGTGGCCCGCTGGATGCTTGAACTGGCATCACTGTCCTCCTGCAGAATAACCTTTCTCATTGAGACTGAGTCCTATTGTCAGCTTTTCTTGTGTTCCCCACTTCCCCCTCAGAAAAAAGATTGTTAGCAAGCTCTCAAAGTAAGTATAGGAGAAACTGATTGGGGTACATGAATTTCAGCACCAGAAGAGGTCCCTTTCCTTGCATCTATTTAAGTACCCTTATTTTGCAATTGAGGGAAGTGAGCCTGCCCCCCAGTCCCACCCCTACCCCATGCTTCAGCTGGCTGGATGATAGATAACTCTTTCTCTCCCAGATTACAGTATTTTTATTAACTGGCTCTTGTTACATGCAGAAATGTCTCTATGTACAAGTGAAGTTTAAGGTAGTCTATGATAGCCTCCAGTTTTTTCCTTACAAATAGGGTCCCTGTAACTATTATATGCAGATATTCCTTACAAGTTTTGAGGAAGAAGATAACCTCCCTCCCTCTTTTCCCCATAGGTTGTGCTTTTTTCCTTCTTGCTGTCATTCTAATACTTTGAGGCAAAGGCAGTGGGGAGTGGGCAGGGGTATTTGCAGAAGTGGCATTAAAGAACAACAGGCTGTTTTAAAAGCAGACACTCATTCTTGAACGAGAAGTGTAAGGCCAATCAGCCTGGGATTTAAGAAGAGCAAACTTCGTTTATAACTCTCTATGAGCTGATTTAGAATTGTCCTCTGGGAAAGTAAAGAGCCTTGTCTTGAGAAATACTTTCTGCTGCATGAAGGAAGGAGGAGGAGAGGTTACAACTGCCAGATGAGGAGGGGACACAAGGCCAAAACGAGTGTGGCAGAAACTAGTGTGGCCACTGGCAGTGTCTGCCTTAGACTCAAGGCCTAGCAAATTCTGTAATCCTGCCCTATATGTAACTAAAATGAAAATAATACTGAACATTAAAATAAGTGTAAGGAAGTCTACCCGTATTCTGAGTGTTCCTTCAATGACTTTTTTCACGTGCATTTTTGGAAATATCAAGTTTTGACTATTTTCAAAAGAGTTACAGAGAAAGTCAATCCAGCACTGCTTAGAATCCGGCCTTCAGCTCTGAAATGGCTGAACAGAGACACCGGGGATCTGCTACTCCTTTGCTAATTGTTGCTTCTGTGTGTTTTGGGGGATCTTGCTCGGCTTCCCCTCAGGCTGGGCCCAGGGCCTGGTGCGTGTTAAGGATGGGGTAGCCTGAGCTTTTACCTTGTTGATCCCCTACTCCCTACCCCCCCAACCCCCC
>NW_016811584.1:364162-380715 GCF_001698545.2 Rhinopithecus bieti | reverse complement strand
CTCCCTAACCTCTACCCCCACCTCCCCCAACCCCTACCTGCCCTTCTACCTCCCCTCTACTCTTGCTTCCCCACCTCCTACTTCCCCCCAACCTCCAGCCTCCCCTACCTTCTACCTCCCCCCTCCCTTCCTCGCCCCTACCCCACCTCCTACCTCCCCTCCATCTCTACCTTGTCCCCCTCCTCCTACCTCCTCTGCATTCCCTACCTTGCCCCTACCTCCGCCCCCGGCAGCAACCTGGCCCAGCGTGTGGGGCAGGCGGCCAGTGACCCCTTGTTCTTACCCGCAGGCAGCCGCGAGACGGCCTTCACATACGCGGTGAGCGCAGCGGGGGTGGTGAACGCCATGAGCCGGGCGTGCCGCGAGGGCGAGCTGTCCACCTGCGGCTGCAGCCGCGCCGCGCGCCCCAAGGACCTGCCGCGGGACTGGCTCTGGGGCGGCTGCGGCGACAACATCGACTATGGCTACCGCTTTGCCAAGGAGTTCGTGGACGCCCGCGAGCGGGAGCGCATCCACGCCAAGGGCTCCTACGAGAGCGCTCGCATCCTCATGAACCTGCATAACAACGAGGCAGGCCGCAGGGTAAGTGCCCCCGACCCCGCATCTCTGTCCCCTTGCCTTGCCCTCCAGCCTCCCTGTCGCTCCTTCCCCTCCTCTGCCACTCCTTCGCTATATGGTCCTGTCTCTCTCTCTCTCCGCCTCTTTCTGTCTCTCCTTATCTTTCTCTGTCTTTCCTGTCTCTTTGCTCCTCGTCCTGTTCCCGTCTCACTTTCTTTCTCCCTCTTCCCTTCCTTTCCTCCTTCCCTGTCTCTCTCTTCTCCACATTTGTCTCTCTCTCTTTCCTCCATCTCTCTCCATAGTTGCCCCCGCACATCCCAGAAGGGCCTCCTGGGGGGATAATCTTCCCTTGCGCCCCCCAAGGTGATCCAGCAGTTGTCTGAAAAATACCTTTCCTTGCCTTTTTAGTTAGTCCCCGGTACCCTTGGCTAGTGGAGCACAGAAAGAAGAATGGGAATAACTGTCTGCCTCCTGCCTGGACAATGTCTGTGCTTGGCTTTCAGTTTGGGACAGGGATTTTTTGTCTTCCTAGGTCCCCAGATGGGAAAGCCCTCACCCCAGCTTTCAGGCCCTTTCCCTCCTTTCTTTCTCCCTGCCTCTCTTTATGTCATTAGGTAGCAGGCCTGATGGATGCAGGGTTTTTTTAAAAGGGCTTTTCTAGGAAAAGGACAGCATTTTTAGCAGTGTGGGATTTTATAGGTCTGACCATCAGGCCAATCACAAAGTGGCTCTGGAGCGAAGAGAGCAGCAGAAGTGCTCAGGGAGGACCATCTTTGCAGTCTCACGAGTCTCCTGGTTCCCCTTCTTTCCCCTGGTGGGGATATGAAAAGCTACTTCTCAATAGTTAAAAAGACACTTTTTTTCCTGCGGTTAAACACATGGCACTTTATGGCTGTTTTAAAATGAAGGGGTGAAAACTTTTCTTAACTTTGGCAGCACTGAAAACCAGGGCCATTATTTTTTCACAGAACCCAAGGTAGGTGCCAGGAACTTTCTGGTCAGAAATTTCACTCTTCTGTATTTTGGGGTGAGGGAGAAGGAAGATAATCACAGAGTAAACTGTAGATTGGGAAACTGAGGCCCAGAAAACCACTTCATGACCATGGGATAAAATTTAAAAATGGAAATATAAGCCTAGGTACATTTTTATTGAATTCATGCATCACAGCTAAGTGGTGAAGAGCTAGCAGTGTGGGAATTAGAGAAATCTGGGTTAAAATGCAGCATTGTCTGTTCTTTGCTTTTTCTGAGCCTCTGTTTTCCCATTTCCACATCTGTTAAATGGCCATGGCAAACAATCACATGAGGTTATTGTGAGGACTGAGATCATCTAGTAGGTTGAACCATGTGAAATTGCCAACACTTGACTCTTTTTGACCTCCAAAATAACAGTTTCAGTTGGTTTAATTAAAGGTCTTAGTTTAGTGTCGGCCAGTAGTAAGTGCTTGATAGATGATAACTACTAAACATTATAAGCAAAGGACATAGAAAAGTCAAAGATCATGTAGATAATTCCAGCTAGCGTATCTTCTCAAATTTGATGTTAAACATTTGGGTGTATTGGGGAAGGACTAAACTCTACAGAATTTTGCCTGTGCTGCCCTGAGGGGTCAAATAATTGCTACAGACAGAGTGTGGCCTCTCCTTTCTCAGGCCTCTCATTGCCATGGTGTCTGCAGTGTCGGTTGCCTCTTCTGTGGTGGACCCAGGGCCATATGAAAATTTGGTGGTGGTTGGGGGGTTGGGATCAGCCCCATTTTCTCTGGAAGCCCATAAAACCTTGCTTTCACCCTCTTCAGGGATGCATCACTGGGATCTCTATATATGACATGCCCAGTGCCTCAGATCAGAAATGCCTCCAGAAGAGAGCTATGTCTGACTCTTAAAGGCCCCTATCCAGGGGTATGCCCATATTTGGTACTTTCATACATCTTTGGGACTTTCTTAGCCTTCTGTCATGTCCAGAAATCATCAGAGACTTGGCAACCAAGAAGAGAGGGTCAAGGGATTTCCAAGTGGCAAGAGAGGATTTGGGGAAGTTTGAAAAGCACCTATAATGTTACACTTCTGCATTTTTTTAGTAGAGAGTTTTTTGGGGGTAAATTTGATCATTGGAGTAGTGAGCTGAGTTTGGATTTTGGTGAGTGAGTTTACGAAGAAGACAGTTTTTTTCTCTAGGATGGTGGGGCTAGGGGATGGAAATTTGGGCACCATGCCAGGAAATCATATTAGAATTTCCATGGGGCATTAGCTTTTAAATTTTCCTCAATGTGGAGCAAAGGTTAAATACATTTGCAAAACCCTTTCTCAGACTAGCTGAGTGCCTGAAACTCCTTATGCCAAGAGAGTACACTTTGGCCCCCTTTAAAAGAGCCCCTGTGAATCCCTGGAGGAAGAAAGTGGCTGTTATCTGTGGAAGAGGCCTTCTGACACACCTCCAGCCTCCAGGTTCCTGACAGGTCTTCTCCAGCACATTCACACTACGTGGACTCTGGAGGGTCACTGGCACAAGGAACTATGGGCAGCAGGGTCTATAAATAGGCAACCACCACCTCCCAGACTGCTGGGCAGTATTGTGGGGCCAGACCCATGGGCACTGCTACTGTTGGTCCGAGGTGACTGGGCAAGGGCCCAGATGCCATGTCCTCATCACTCTGGAGAAAGACCAGATTTACTGTGTCCCTTGTCACCCTAAAGAAAGACTAGATTTACTGTGTCCTAAGTGCCAAGCACTTTCCACATCTCCCCTGATTTTATCCTTATAACAGTGCTTGGAGGTTGGTGCCATCACTGCCGCCTTCACAGATAGAAAACAGAGGGCTGGAAAGGTGCAGCCTGTTGTCTGAATTCAAGGGTAGAGTCAGGAACACAATCCACGTCGCTTGGCTCCAGCGTGGGTGCTCTTGGCCTAGGGGGGTGGTGGATGGGGTAGGGACTGTGTGGGAAACAGGATTGAGGATACCTGAGTTCCAGGCCCAGTCCCCCCACACTTTAGCTGTGTGACCTGTGCAGGCTACTCAGCATCACTGTGCTGTCATCCAATCCAGCCCATGTCATAATGTTGCTGGGATGGTTAAATGTGATCATGAGTGTAAGGACACTTACAGTGCCTGGTGCACAGCAGTAATAGTAGTAGTGGGTTAAGATTTGAAGCTTGATCCCACTGGGGCTGGACTCCTCCCAATTCTGCACTTACCAGCTGGATATCCATGGGGAAGACACTAAGCATGGGCTTGGAGTCCAGCTGCCTGGGTTCAAATCCTGGCACCCTTACTCCCAGGAGTTGGTTGAGTAGCTCATCTTTCTGGGTTTCACTTTCCTTCTCCGTGAAATGGAATGATACTAGCACTTCTCACCTAGCTGGTACTGGGGATGAATTCAGGTAATGCATTGTGAACAACCTCTGGGATGAGTGTCCACATGTTGCTGTTGCTGTTTCTCTGAAAAAAAGCAGCTGGAACATTTTTTTTTCCTGTTCCTATTTAAAAAACCACGGTTGTTGATAATGATGATATAATAATGAGTGGCTAAGAACATATTTATTTGGAAGAATTTTTAAAGAAGGCAACACAAGACTTCTGGTGAAGGAAATATCATACAGCCCTTAATTCAGCTGGGGAACATAGCTCCATGGAGAAGGTGGAGGAGAACTTTGTTCCCACAGCCTGCATCTGGCTCCTCCATGAATGTGTGTACTGATTGTCCCCATTTCCCTGCAGACGGTGTACAACCTGGCTGATGTGGCCTGCAAGTGCCATGGGGTGTCTGGCTCATGTAGCCTGAAGACATGCTGGCTGCAGTTGGCGGACTTCCGCAAGGTGGGTGATGCCCTGAAGGAGAAGTACGACAGTGCGGCGGCCATGCGGCTCAACAGCCGGGGCAAGTTGGTGCAGGTCAACAGCCGCTTCAACTCGCCCACCACACAAGACCTGGTCTACATCGACCCTAGCCCTGACTACTGCGTGCGCAACGAGAGCACCGGCTCGCTGGGCACGCAGGGCCGCCTGTGCAACAAGACGTCGGAGGGCATGGATGGCTGCGAGCTCATGTGCTGCGGCCGCGGCTACGACCAGTTCAAGACCGTGCAGACGGAGCGCTGCCACTGCAAGTTCCACTGGTGCTGCTACGTCAAGTGCAAGAAGTGCACGGAGATCGTGGACCAGTTTGTGTGCAAGTAGTGGGCGCCGCCCAGCACTCAGCCCCGCTCCCAGGACCCGCTTATTTATAGAAAGTACAGTGATTCTGGTTTTTGGTTTTAAAATATTTTTTATTTTCCCCAAGAATTGCAACCGGAACCATTTTTTTCCTGTTACCATCTAAGAACTCTGTGGTTTATTATTAATATTATAATTATTATTTGGCAATAATGGGGTGGGAACCAAGAAAATATTTATTTTGTGGATCTTTGAAAAGGTAATACAAGACTTCTTTTGATAGTATAGAATGAAGGGGAAATAACACGTACCCTAACTTAGCTGTGTGGACATGGTACACATCCAGAAGGTAAAGAAATACGTTTTCTTTTTCTCAAATATGCGATCATATAGGATGGGTAGGATCCAGCTCAAAGAGGGTGGTAGAAATCTATTCACAATTCAGCTTCTATGACCAAAATGAGTTGTAAATTCTCTGGTGCAAGATAAAAGGTTTGGGGAAAAAAAACCCAAACAAACTTCCCTTCCCCAGGGGGGCTGCTAGCTTGCTTTTTGCATTTTCAAAATGATAATTTAAAATGTAAGGACAAGAATCTCATATTCTCAAGGAAAAAAGGTATATCACATGTTTCATTCTCCTCAAATATTCCATTTGCAGACAGTCATATTCTAATAGCTCATGAAATTTGGGTAGCAGGGAGGAAAGTCCCTAGAAATTAAAAAATTTAAAACTCTCCTATCAAGATATTGATTTGAAGCTGTTATGGGAATTAGGATTCCAGATTGTAAAAAGATCCCCAAATGATTCTGGACACTAGATTTTTTTTGTTTGGGGAGGTTGGTTTGAATATAAATGAAAATATCCTGATATTTTCTTAGGGATACTTGGTTAGTAAATTATAATTATAAAAATAATACATGAATCCCATTCACAGGTTCTCAGGCCAAGTAACAAGGTAATTGCATGCCATTCAGCACTGCACCAGAGCAGACAACCTGTTTGAGGAAAACAGTGAAATCCACCTTCCTCTTCACACTGAGCCCTCTCTGATTCCTCCATGTCTTGATGTGATGCTGGCCACATTTCCAAAGGGCAGCTCCACTGGGTCCCCTTTGGTTGTAGGACAGGAAATGAAACGTTAGGAGCTCTGCTTGGAAAACAGTTCACTACTTAGGGATTTTTGTTTCCTAAAAGTTTTATTTTGAGGAGCAGTAGTTTTCTATGTTTTAATGGCATAACTTGGCTAATGGAATTCACAGAGGTGTCGCAGCGTTTCACTGTTATGATCCTGTGTTTAGATTATCCACTCAAGCTTCTCCTATTGTACTGCAGGTGTACCCTAAAACTGTTCCCAGTGTACTTGAACAGTTGCATTTATAAGGGGGGAAATGTGGTTTAATGGTGCCTGATATCTCAAAGTCTTTTGTATATAACATATATATATATACATATATATAAATATAAATATAAATATATCTCATTGCAGCCAGTGATTTAGATTTACAGTTTACTCTGGGGTTATTTCTCTGTCTAGAGCATTGTTGTCCTTCACTGCAGTCCAGTTGGGATTATTCCAAAAGTTTTTTGAGTCTTGAGCTTGGGCTGTGGCCCTTCCGTCATCATATCTTGAGCGCGACGAAGCAACCTTGTTTCTGAGGAAGCTTGAGTTCTGACTCACTGAAATGCATGTTGGCTTGAAGATATCTTTTTTCTTTCCTGCCTCATCCCTTTGTCTCCAACCTCCATTTCTGTTCACTTTGTGGAGAGGGCATTACTTATTGTTATAGACATGGACATTAAGAGATATTCAAAACTCAGAAGCATCAGCAATGTTTCTCTTTTCTTAGTTCATTCTGCAGAATGGAAACCCATGCCTATTAGAAATGGCAGTACTTATTAATTGAGTCCCTAAGGAAAATTCAGCCCACTACATAGATAGCTATTTTTTTTTTCTTTAAATAAGGACACCTCTTTCCAAACAGTGCCATCAAATATGTTCTTATCTCAGACTTACATTGTTTTAAAAGTTTGGTAAGATATACATCTTTCATACCCCTCTTAGGCAGGATGGCTTTCATATCACCTCAGCCAACTGTGGCTCTTAATTTATTGTATAATGATATTCACATCCCCTCAGTTGCAGTGAATTGTGAGCAAAAGATCTTGAAAGCAAAAGCACTAATTAGTTTAAAATGTCACTTTTTTGGTTTTATTATACAAAACCATGAAGTACTTTTTTTATTTGCTAAATCAGATTGTTCCTTTTAGTGATTCATGTTTATGAAGAGAGTTGAGTTTAACAATCCTAGCTTTTAAAAGAAACTATTTAATGTAAAATATTCTACATGTCATTCAGATATTATGTATGTCTTCTAGCCTTTATCCTGTACTTTTAATGTACATATTTCTGTCTTGCGTGATTTGTATATTTCACTGGTTTAAAAAACAAACATCGAAAGGCTTATGCCAAATGGAAGATAGAATATAAAATAAAATGTTACTTGTATATTGGTAAGTGGTTTCAATTGTCCTTCAGATAATTCATGTGGAGATTTTTGGAGAAACCATGACGGATAGTTTAGGATAACTACATGTCAAAATAATAGAAGAGTGGTGAATTTTACCACAACCGAACTATTTGGAAGCTTCAAAAGGTTTCTATATGTAATGGAACAAAAGGGGAATTCTCTTTTCCTATATATGTTCCTCAAAAAAAAAAAAAAAAAACAAGCAGATGGCTTAAAGCTGGTTATAGGATTGCTCACATTCTTTTAGCATTATGCATGTAACTTAATTGTTTTAGAGCGTGTTGCTGTTGTAACATCCCAGAGAAGAACGAAAAGGCACATGCTTTTATCCATGACCAGATTTTTAGTCCAAAAAAAAGTGTATTTTATTTGTGTGTGTTTACCACTGCAACTATTGCACCTCTCTATTTGAATTTACTGTGGACCATGTGTGGTGTCTCTATGCCCTTTGAAAGCAGTTTTTATAAAAAGAAAGCCCCGGTCTGCAGAGAATGAAAACTGGTTGGAAACTAAAGGTTTGTTGTGTTAAGTGCAATTAATACAAGTTCTTGTGCTTTTCAAAAATGTACACGGAAATCTGGAGAGTGCTGCACAGATTGATACATTAGTCTTTGCTTTTTCTCTTTCCGGATAACCTTGTAACATATTGAAACCTTTTAAGGATGCCAAGAATGCATTATTCCACACACACAAAAAAAGAGAAAACAGTAGACCAACATATAGAGTGTTTAAAATAGCATTTCTGGGCAAATTCAAACTCTTGTGGTTCTAGGACTCACATCTGTTTCAGTTTTTCCTCAGTTGTATATTGACCAGTGTTCTTTATTGCAAAAACATATACCCAATTTAGCAGTGTCAGCATATTTTTTCTTCTCATCCTGGAGTGCATTCAAGATCTTCCCAATACAAGAAAATTAACAAAAAATGTATATATAGGCAGCAGCAAAAGAGCCATGTTCAAAATAGTCATTATGGGCTCAAGTAAAAAGAAGACTTTTAAGTTTTAATCCAGTTTATCTGTTCAGTTCTGTGAGCTACTGACCTCCTGAGACTGGCACTGTGTAAGTTTTAGTTGCCTACCTTAGCTCTTTCTCATACAATTTTGCTAATACCAAGTTTCAATTTGTTTTTACAAAACATTACTCAAGCCACTAGAATTATCAAATATGATACTATAGCAGAATAAGTACTGTAAATAAGAGACCGATACTAGCTAACTCCAAGAGATCATTAGCAACATCAGTCCACAAAGACTGAGTGGCCCACAATATATAGAGAGATAGAAAAGGTAGTTATAACTTGAAGCATATATTTAATGCAAACAGGCACCAAGGCACAGGTCTAAAATACTACATTGTCACTGTAAACTATACTTTTAAAATATTTATTTTTTTAAAAGTATTTTCTAGTCCTTTCTCTCTTTGTGGAATGGTGAAAGAGAGATGCCTTGTTTTGAAAGTAAGATGATGAAATGAATTTTTAATTCAAGAAGCATTCAGAAACATAGGAATTAAAACTTAGAAAATGATCTAATTTCCCTGTTCATACAAACTTTACACTTCAATCTGATGATTGGATATTTCATTTTAGTGAAACATCATCTTGTTAGCTAACTTTAAAAAATGGATGTAGAATGATTAAAGGTTGGTATGATTTTTTTAAATGTATCAGTTTGAACCTAGAAGATTGAATTAAAATGCTGTCTCAGTATTTTAAAAGCAAAAAAGGAATGGAGGAAAATTGCATCTTAGACCATTTTTATATGCAGTGTACAATTTGCTGGGCTAGAAATGAGATAAAGATTATTTATTTTTGTTCATATCTTGTACTTTTCTATTAAAATCATTTTATGAAATCCAGTGCAGTCGCGTGTGTGTGTTTAGCAGAGAGAGTGTTCATTGAAGTTTGATGTGGGCATGGATTATGGCTTAGGGTATCCAGAAAAAAACACATACATTTCAGGTATGTAGATGATATGGTGGTTGAAGCTCAAGCATGTATTTTGTACGTTAGTGTTCATTTTTCTTTTGCCTATTGCTGATTTTCTTCATTTCTTATCTGCTCTGCTGCTGTTAATCCCTAAGAGTTGTAGTGCAATTTTTTTTTTTTTAGTGTAGGCATTTAGCACAGTGAGATGGGACTACCATGAAATTCTAGGGCAAGCAAAGAAAGAGTGACTTGAGGAGAGAAATAAAACAATGTTGAAGATGAAGAACAGACTGAACCACCTGGAATATTCTGCAGGTGGCTTTTTTCATCTTGCAACAGTTGGCAGTAAGCTCTTTAGATTTTGTTCCGGTTGCTTGATCTTGGCACTATTGGCATTTTGAGCTGGATAATTCTTTGTTGTAGGGATTTATTTTATGTGATGTTCAGCAGCATCCCTGGCCTCTACCCACTAGATGCCAATAACATCCTTCCATTTGTGACAATCAGAAGCATCTATAGACATTGCCAAATGTGCCCCGGGCAGCAAAATCACCCCCAGTTTAAAACCATGACTTTAGTTGGAAGGACTGAGGTTTGAGCACTTGGGAAATACTGGCTGACCACCATGGTGAACTGTTGCTTGCCTAGGTTGACTTATGAGTGAGACAAGTCCTCGGGAGTTTCACTGTGTAGAGTATGGAGAGCTGGCATCTCTTCCAGGGAAGCCTGGCTTAGCAGGTAAGAACATAGGCTCTGGAGCCAGATTGCCTGGGTTCAAATCCCAGTACCCCTCTCACCTTGGGAAAGTTGCATAACCTCACCCTGTTTCTGAGGCTTTTGTCTTTAAAATGAGAGAGAACATTGCTATCTACCTCTTCAGGCTGTTGTGAAGATAAAAATGAGTTAACACTTAGGGAGTGCTTGCAGTATGTTCTACTACATAGTAACAGCTCGATAAACGTTAGCTGAGAGAGAAAGGTGTTGAGGAAAGGGACACTGGAATAGGTGTGAAGGCCAAACCAAGGCAATGTGGGCTCAGTGCTGTTTAACACACCTAACACTATTGGCTCAATGCTGGGAAGGCATACTTAGTGTTTTAGAGAGGTTGCAAACTTATGGCTTGCTGTCTACACCACACCTCCAGATGTGTTTTGTTTGACTGGCATAGCATTTAAAAAATTAGTTGCCAACATTTAAAAGATGAGTATTTTCACATTAAAATTTGGATTTCTGGCTTGAAAAATGGGGAGGGCTGGTCACCTGGGAGCACGTGTCACAGGTCCCACGTAGCAACAATCATCTGGATCCAAGCAGCTGCTACTCCCTTTTAGACAGGGCTAGGCATGTCTAATTAGACAGTCATTTATGTCACCTAACTGGCCCCTGCAGGCTTTTGCATTTGTAATTGTTTTTTAAAGTGTTTTCCCTCTAAGAGTTTCTCAACCTCATTGCTATTGACATTTTGAGCAGGATAATTACTTGTTATGAGGGCTGTCTTGTGCATTATAGTATGTTTAACAGCATCCCTGGCATCTATGCACTAGATGCCAGTAGCACCCTCCCATTTGTGACAACCAAAAATGTCTCCAGACATTGATGAGTGTCCTCTGGGGGCAAAATCGTCCCAGGTAAAAACCACTGGTTTAAATCAAAAACGTCTGTACATATTTATAAGCTAGCCAATGGGTTAAAACAAAGAAATAAACAAAACGGATTAGTTTCTTGGTGTAAAGAATGCCTGGCCTATCACAGGAACTCAATAAATATTTAATGAATGGATGAAAAACACAACCATTCCCAGGTTTCAACCTCACTACTTACTTGCAGTGTGGCCTTGAACAGATGCTTGAATCTCTCCAAACTTAGCATCCACAGGGAGAACATGAGAACAAAAGCCACTGCCCAATTAGGCTTGATATTTAAATTACATGATAGAACCTGCAAAAGGCCACCTCCAAAGCCTAATGATAGGAGCAGTTCAATGAGAGGTGGAATTCATTTTGAAAGCAAAGATAATAAATTAACAGGTAAATGTTTCTAGCCAGCCTGCCCTGCATAACCTACATGAGCTCCAGGCCGGGCGCAGTGGCTCATGCCTATAATCCCCCTACTTTGGGAGACTGAGGCAAGCGGATCACCTGAGGTCAGGAGTTTGAGATCAGCCTGACCAACAAGGAGAAACCCCTCTTTACTGAAAATATAAAATTAGCTGGGCGTGGTGGCGCATGCCTGTAATCCCAGCTACTAGGGAGACTGAGGCAGGAGAATCGTTTGAACCTGGGAGGCGGAGGTTGTGGTGAGCCAAGATCGTGCCATTGCACTCCAGCCTGGGCAACAAGAGCAAAACTCTGTTTCAGAAAACAAAAATAATGGCCGGGCGCGGTGGCTCACGCCTGTAATCCCAGCACTTTGGGAGGCCGAGGCGGGTGGATCACGGGTCAAGAGTAGAGACATCCCGGCTACTGTGAAACCCCGTCTCTATTAAAAATACAAAAACATTAAGCCAGGCGTGGTGGCAGGACACCTGTAGTCCCAGCTACTCGGAGCTGACGGAGAGAATGGCGTGAACCCGGAGAAGGAGGCTTGGAGTGAGCTGAGATTGCATTGCCTCCAGCCTGGTTGACAAGCGAGACTCCATCTCATAATAAATTATAAATATATAAATAAATAAATAAATATGAGCTTCTGGTTTTGATGCTTGTTTTGAGTTGCAATTTCCAAAGAGCGTTCCATCACTCACAGACCCAAAGGATGCTCAACAGGAAGTGTTTCATGGCCAAACAAGTTTGGGAAATGAGGACTGATGGATCCTTGCCCCACTGAGAGATGTATGATGGTCTTTAGCATATTGGCAATGCTAAAATCAAAGAACTGCAAGAAAGAGATCTGTTCTTTAACTGGGAGTTTTGTCGACTTGAGTTTTTGACTTCCTTTCATGGGAGACCTGTTAATGTTACCGTTCTCTCGGCAAGTTGGAAAGTGCTGGGGTGGAGCAACCCATTTCTGGCAGGTTTTGTGAGCATGTTCTCTTGAGGTCAAGAGCTCCCTGGCTTGAAATTTATGGCTGCAAAGGTAGGGAGTGCTACCTGGTGACATTTCTGTTCCTCTTCCTAATGGAGGGCTGGTCCCAACTGGTGGTTAATCTACTTATTTATAGCCTGGGTGGTGGGATGGGGAAGAATGTGCTCTGGGAGGTAACAAGGAGACTCCTAAGACATAACTAAACCTAAAGGTGGGAGAGAGGAAGAAAGAAAAAGCTGAAAGGGGATAGGAAAGCGGGGAAAAGCCATAATATGCAAAGGAAGCAAATGAGGACTGAGAAGATCTAGCTGTTCTCTGACCATGACCTTCAGAAAAATCTCATTTCTACTAGCAAAAAAAATTACAGTGGTTTAGGAAGGTAATATATGACAAGCATTTCTTCTGTGCCTGGCACTTGGTAAGGGTTTTATCTTTCAACCCATTTCAGTAAGATTACCAAGACACTTTTGAGATAATATTGTTATCCTCATTTTACAGATGAAGAAATGGAAGATTGGAGAGCTTAAGTCTGACCCAAGAGTCCGTTTGTCCAACAAAAATGCATGCTCTCCCTTTATCAATGTGGACTTGATCCTGCCTAAACAAAGACTACGTTTCCCAGGCTCCCTTGCATCCAGGTATGGCTAGAGGACTAATTCCCACAAATGGAGGGGGAACAAGTGAAGTGTGTCAGTTTTGAAGTCCAGGTTCTTGAAAAGTCAGAGTGAGTTTTTCACTGCAACGTTCCCTCCACCAGCTGGGAGCAGAGGACTCTGAAGTCCTAGGAGTTGATTGGGCCACACATGGGAGAAACCTGGATCCTTGGCTCACCACATGGAAGAAAGCCAGCAGCTGACCAGAAACTCCTTCCTTAGACTGTTGAGTGACTAAATTGTAAACTTCTATTTTATGTTAAGTCAGTATGATTTTGGAGTTTGATACGGCAATTAGTAATTCTACCCAACACATTGTTTCTCCTGGTACTTTCCAAGGTTGTCACTGAGTCCCCAAACTCAAGGGGAGTCCCCTAGCCAGGAGAGTCATAGATTGGGAAGGTCCCTTGCAGGCCATCCCACCCCACCCCAGGGTTCACAGCCTCCTGAGAGGCATGCCATTTCACCTGGAGAACTCCATCCCTTGGGAAACTCAGACACATCCTGATTGGCCACACTCAGTATCAAAAGGGCTCCTCCCTCCATCAGATGGGGTGCCTCCCTGCCATCTGGGAAAGTGGGCCTCATTCCATCAAGGCAAGCCCTTTTCCTGATTCTGACATAACTTCTGTGTGATATGGGTAAGTCTGTTACCCTCACTGAGCCTCTGATTTTTGTTGTTGTCTTTTTTTTCTCTAAGGACCCAGTCAGTTCTTTATCAGTTCATCATTTACACACTAGGAAGGTGATATAGTTCTGCTGTGTCCCACCAAAAATCTAATCTTGAATTATAATCCCCACAATCCCTACATGTCAAAGGTGGGACCAGGTGGAGGTAATTGGATCATGGGGCAGTTTCCCCATGCTGTTCTCGTAAAAGTGACTCTCAGGAGATCTTACGGTTTTATAAGCAGCTGGCGTTTCCCCTGCTTGCACTCACTCCATCCTGCTGCCCTGTGAAGAAGGTGCCTGCTTCTCCTTTGCCTTCTGCCATGATTGTAAGTTTCCTGAGGCCTCCCCAGCCCTGCGGAACCATGAGTCAATTAAACCTCTTTCCTTTATAAATTACCCCGTCTGAGGTATTTCTTCATAGCAGCAAGAGAATGGACTAACGCAGAATTTAATGAACACCCACTGTGTGCTGGGCACTGATTTAGGTGATGAGATTACAGAGGTGAGCAAAGCAAATTCTGTTCCTGTCCTTCCAGAGCACATGTTTCCCATAGTGAGCAGTTGCAGTGATGGGGATCATGGAAGAACAGGGTTCCATGGAGGCTCAAGGAGGACAGACACACCCAGACTTGGAGAACCAAGGATGCTCTCTAGAGAAAGGAATATTTTAGCTGAGGTTTTAAAGACAAGGTAAGGTTATCCAGGTTAAGAAGGGGAAGGGTAGGTAAGAGTATTCAAGAAAGAAGACACAGCTTGAGCAAAGGCCAAGAGGTGGGAGGGAATGCAGTTCCCCCAGGAGCTGTGAGTCTGGAGGTTGATGGGAACTAGAGGGTGAATAGGGAGTGGTGAAAGATGAGGCTGGGCACACGGAGACTCAGACTGCAGTCAGTAGGTCCTCTGATAAGGCATCTAGACTTCCTCCTGTGGGTGAAAGATATTCAGCAGACATGGGGCAGGTTCAGGACTAACCTTTAAAGCAGACAGTGGATGCCAGGTGCAGTGGCTCACGCCTGTAATCCCAGCACTTTGGGAGGCTAAGGTAGGAGGATTGCTTGAAGACAGAAGTTTGAGACCCACCTGGGCTACAAAGTGAGACACCACCTCTACAAAAGAAAAAAAAAAAAATAGCTGGGTGCAGTGGTATGTGCCTGTAGTCCCAGCTACTCAGGAGGCTAAGGTGGGAGGATTGCTTGAGCTTGGGAGGTCAAGGCTACAGTGAGCCATAACTGTGACACTGCACACCAGCCTGGGAGACAGAGTGAGACAGTCTCAAAAAAACAAACAAACAAACAAAAACACATGAGCAAACAAAAGACCCTGGGGAGACAATGCTGCCTCCACAATTCCTTAGTTCCTGGAGCCTCATTTTGGCCATGGAACCTCAAGGTCTCCATGATCTTGGGAATATTTTGGTGTTGCACTGGCATGGCTCAACCACTGCCCCCCCAACCCATCCTGAGTTTCCTGCCACACTTGGAGCGGCCTAATGTCACTGTAACTGAGACAACTCTAGCCAGATGCTTGCCCACCCCTGCACCACCAGGATGACTGTCTAGAAGTTCTACTTCACAGTCTTATCCCAGGGCTGCCCTCTACAAACACGCCCCCACCACCTACCCACCAAAGGGCTCACCTCCTGACCTTTGTCTCAGTGTCCCTAACCAGAGCTGCCTGCACCAGCACTGACCTCCTCAACACTGATGATGCTCACGCTGTGCCAGGCTCAGTGCTCCATGATTTGCAGGCTTCATCTCATTTATTCTTCACACATGATTCCCTTTTTTTTTTTTTTTTTTTTTTGAGATGGAGTCTTGCTCAATCGCCCAGGCTGGAGTGCAGTGGCGTGATCTCGGCTCACTGCAAGCTCTGCCTCCCGGGTTCACGCCATTCTCCTGGCTCAGCTTCCCAAGTAGCTGGGACCACAGGCGCCTGCCATCACGCCCGGCTAATTTTTTGCATGTTTAGTAGAGACAGGGTTTCACCGTGTTAGCCAGGCTGGTCTCGATCTGCCGACCTCGTGATTCGCCCACCTCGGCCTCCCAAAGTGCTGGGATTACAGGAGTGAGCCACCACGCCCGGCCCATGATTCCCATAATACAGATGAGGAAACCAAAGCTGGGAGAATTTAAGTCACTCGCTTTATTTGTTATCTATCACCTAATCACACACCATACCCATACCAAAACTTAATGGCTTAAAACCATAGCCACTGTATTTGCTTATGATTCTGTGGGTCAGCAGTCTGGAGAGAGGTAGCAGGGAGGGGATTTCTTCTGCTGCCCTCACTCGGGGCCTGGCAGATAGGCTAGGGGCTGGGTGATCCTAGATGGCTTCACCCACAAGCCAAGAGTTGATTCTGGCTGTTGGCTGGGTCTTTCTCTTCATGTGAATATTCATCTCTTGGGTGGCCAGCCTGGGCTCTTTCACTCTTTGGTTCCACATTTCATGAAGGTGAGGCCTGGACTTGGAAGTTACACTATATAACTTCTACCTCATTCTATTGGTCAAGGCAAGCCCAAGGATAGCTCACATTCACAGAGGTGGAGAAGTAGACTCCATCTCTCAATGAGAGGATTGGCAGGGTCATGTTGCAGAGGGGCATCTATATAGGATGGGAGACCTTGCTGCAGCTATTTTTGCGAAGTCTCCCCCACCGGGCTGAGATTCCACTGTGTATACAGGGTGCTTTACCTATTCTCTCCTATATAATAGCACCTTCAGGCCAGGCGCAGTGGCTTACACCTGTAATCCGAGCACTTTGGGAGGCTAAGGCAGAAGGATCGCTTGAGCTCAGGAGTTTAGGACCAACCTGGGCAACACAGTGAGACCCTGTCTCTCTAAAAAAATTTTTTAAAAAAATTAGCTGGGTGTTGTGGCATGTGCCTGTAGTCCCAGCTACTCGGGTGGCTGAGGTAGGAGAATTGCTTATGCCCAGGAGGTCCAGGCTGCAGTGAGCCGTGACTGTGACACTGCACTCCAGCCTGGGTGACAGCGAGATTCTATGTTAAAAAAAAAAAAAAACACGGGCCGGGCACGG
>NW_016811584.1:333939-364023 GCF_001698545.2 Rhinopithecus bieti | reverse complement strand
GGCCGGGCACGGTGGCTCAAGCCTGTAATCCCAGCACTTTGGGAGGCCGAGACGGGCGGATCACGAGGTCAGGAGATCGAGACCATCCTGGCTAATATGGTGAAACCCCGTCTCTACTAAAAAATACAAAAAAACTAGCCGGATGAGGTGGTGGGCGCCTGTAGTCCCAGCTACTCGGGAGGCTGAGGCAGGAGAATGGCCTAAACCCGGGAGGCGGAGCTTGCAGTGAGCCGAGATCCGGCCACTGCACTCCAGCCTGGGCGACAGAGCGAGACTCCGTCTCAAAAAAAAAGAAAAGAAAAGAAAAGAAAAAAAGAAAACAAAACACCTTCAATAGAATATCTTTCTCTCGCTACAAACCCACCATAAGCATGGTGCACATGGAAGAAAAAGAATTCACAGTCAAGGAAACCTGGCTCCAAGCTTTGCTTGTATTAGCTGCACATCCTGTGGCCAGTTATTGAACCTCTCTTCAGTATTCTCACGCATAACACAAGGCTGTGAGAATGCTACCAGCTGATTGTGAGGATTGCTCATCATGAAAGTCAAGGGCCCTGACACAGAGTAGGCATTCCAGTAGTAGTAGGGATGAGGATGGTGGCCATTACCGGCATTGGGGAAGAGCCAGCCACATTTCCATCACCTACTTCAATGACTCATGAGCCTCCCTGACTCAGCAAATTGCGGGGTGCTCCCTTCAAGGCACTGGGAGGGGACTCCTGAAGGTTCTCGATGAGGTTCAGGCTAGAGAAGCAGAGGGTGGGGAGGCAGAGGATGGGCTTAGCTTCAGCTCAGACATGCCAATCCCTCCCCCATCCATGGGAAACGCTGCAGCATGTTTTCCCATGTCTCAGGAGAGACCTATGACATGAGCAGGGTGGGGACTTACCTTCTCTTTCCAGAGTGAGATTCTGAGGCTGAGAAGAGGGAAATGATGTTTTCGCTGAGAAGGTGAAAGCCAGTACTGCAGCCTGGGCTCCTGAATTTTAGGTGTACCCACCTTTGCACCCCACCTCACTCCTGTGGGCGGCAAGCTGTGCTCCCTTGGGTAAGGCACCAAGCTTCCCCTGGGCCTCACTTTCACCATCTATAAAATGAAAAAATAAGACCCACGTACCTGCAACACAGGGTTACTAGCAACTGCTCTCATTTACTAAGCACATTGACTGGGCTTGTTGTTAAGTTTTTTCATTCATATTATTTTGTTTGATCTCGTGGCATCTCAAAAGGAAGTGTTAGTCTCCTTATTCCACAGATGAGCAAATAGAAGCCCTGGAAGACTAAGTATCTTTCCCCAAACTACATAGCCAGTAAGAAGCAAAGTCAAGTCTCTCTGATTTTATAGGTCTTGGTTTCATCCACGAGGTGATGGTGCCTCAGGAGTAATGGGAACAGGAAAATGGAGGGTTGGAAATGCTGGAAACCTAACACTGAATTCCCGAAACCAAGGCAGTTGGCCTATTTTTCCAGTTGAGGCCACCTCAGAGTTCCTCCTCTATGTTATCACTCTTGTGTCATTGGAGGGCCCTGGTGGGTGTCAGGTAAGGATGTTTCCTCCTACACATGACCACACCTGGGAGAATCCTGGACCCAGACTCCATGACTGGCCCAAAGGAACTTTCACTGTCGGGATTCTGGTTCCACCCTGGTCACCATTTTGCTGTGTAGCTTTGGGCAAATCCTTTCTCCTCCCCGGACCTCTTTGACATGTGCACGATGGTTTACATGGGGTCACATGAGTGAGTCTGATTAAACAACATCATGCCTCAAGAAGTTGATGTTCTATCGAGGTGGAGAATAGGACGTCAAATCCTGCCATATGGGAATAAAATAGATGCAAATGGAATCTGGCCTACACTGCTTTGACCCAGCAATACCAAATGATGTAGGGACAGCTTCTCTCTGGCATGTCCTTCTATACACGCTCATACACGCACCACATCCCTATCAGGTGCCCTATCCAGCACGGGGTGGGGGAACAGGAAAACTAAGAGCTTTGGAATCAGAAACACCTGCACAATCCTGGGCAAGTTTCTTGACCTTTCTGAGCTCTCATCTCCTCATCTGGAAAAGGGGCAAACCCTCTTCACAGTGCGAGGGTTTGGTGAGGATTACAGAGGAAGGGGTTTGTACAGTGACAGGCACATGTAACGACTCAATAAATGGTAGCCATTATGTTATTATCTTCATCCATAATCTCTCACTTTTACTGGTACCCCTTCTGCCCTAGAGAGAAAAACCTGATAAATCATCTAGTGGAATGTAATTCATTAGTACAATATGCTGTTCAGCTCATCGGCTCGTGAGCCTGTGTTTGCTAAGAGAATAGACGGAAAGGGGGCAGTTCTCACCCCCATCTTCCCATTCACCCTCGCAGTCTTTAATGGAGGGATTCTGGCATGGAGGTGGATTTCCCTTCCCAGGGCCTCTTCTGACTTTCACGATTCAGGCTGTGCACGAGGGCTGTCTTGGTTTATTCTTTCATTCCAATTTCCCGAGGGCCTCTGTGTGCCAGGTCTCTTGCTGGGTGCAGAAACAAGTAAGACCCTCTCCCTCCTTGAGGAGCTCAATGTCTAGATCAAGGTCTAAGGTCTATATGTGCTGCCATTCCAGGGGGAACCAGGAGTGAAGATTCGACTGTGAATTCCCAGGGCGGCCTCCATGTGCTGGCAGAAAAACCACACTCCAAGCACGTTTTCAACGAGCAGTTTAAACCACTTGAATTCGAGTCTCGAAAACCAAAAAACCAGTTCTAAGTGTTTTCACCTCTCCCACTGCTTCCTCCTAAATTTCATTAGGGCTGACAATTTGTATATCCACTTACAGTGTAATATGATTTAAATGGCTGACCGTAACTGTTAGAAATGGAGTTTTCCCTGGGCGCAGTGAGCAGAGAAGGCAGCTGGGGACGCTTCCCAGGGCAGTGAGGCCCTCTCCTCAATGGTGTGGTATTTTAAAGGCCTGAATGCAGCTTGTCAGACGTGGTGTCCACCCGAGGAGATGGGAGGGACAGCTTCCTGGCCCCCTTCCCTCTTCACCCTGAAATCACTTTTGTTCTTGGAGGCTGAGCTATCTTGGAGTTTTCGGCATGCAATAAAATATGCTCAACCACAAGGCCTGTGTCGAGCCAGGATGGCTGGAAGAGAAAGCCAAGCCCGCTGGCCGGTCCGTCTTCATGGTTAGGCAGAATTGATAGTGTGTGTCCTGCTCCATGGCTTTCCTTTTTGTTTTGGCTTTGTAACTAAAACAGAGTTGATGCCTGAGAGCTGATGGGATGTTCAGTTTTATTGTGTCCCCTATCAAAGTGTTGTACACATTGTGTAGAGCGGTTATTGCATCATAGATTGGATTTGGGTTTGAATCTTCGTCCTCTCACTAGATGACCTTAGATATGTCATTTTCCCTCTCTGGGTACCCGTTTCCTCATCTGTAAAATGGCTGGTGCTTCATGCCTTGCTGAATTAATTACAGTATCAGAACTGCACTGTCCAATACAGAAGCCAGTAGCTGTGTATGGCTATTTAAATTTAAATTAAATAAATAAATAAAATTAATAAATTAAATATAATAAATAAAATAATAAATAAAATGATAAAGAAAATAAAATATTAAGTTCCTCAGTTGAACTGGCCAGATTTCAAGGGCTCAATAGCCACAAACCCAAAATGATAGTATGGCTATAGGATTTTTCATCACTGTGGAAAGTTCTACTGGACAGCACTGGTCTAGAACTACACCTGCACCCACTAGATGCTCATTACAAACCTAAAAGAGGAACTATGATTTTCACTGTCTGTCCCTAGTACAAGCACCTACAGTCAACAGTGGATGGAATTGTCAGAAATACATTTTACAGACAGCGATGTCCCCCAGTATTTAGAATCTGAAACTCTCACAACAGTTGTCTTATTCTTGTGGACCCCTCTTCTTGCATATATATTGTCCAAACACGGGAAAATGCTCCCCAGCGTGGCAAATGAGCCATGAGAACAGCACAGATTGCAAAGGGAGGGCTGTGACACTGCAGGTGTTCGGGGACCTAACGTTCTGGACCATGTTAGCTAAGGTTCTTTTAACTGCAATTACAGAATCCAATTCCAACTCGAGTAAACAAGACACAAAGTCACTGGAAGAATGTTGAGATGTCTCCTGGAATCCAAGGAGAATCAGGGCAGCTCTGAGGGTGCCACTGGTCAGGAACTCAGAAATTCGCCTTTGCTGAGGTTTCCGAATTTGACAGAACTTCAGAATTGACGAGGATGTTGGTGAAGTACAGATTCTAGTCCCGTCCCTTGGATATTCAGATTCATTATGCTTGGAGTGGGTCCTGGGTATCTGTATTTTTCTAGGTTCCTCGGGTAGACCCAAGCAGCCATTCAAAATGCTGTGCTGTGGTCTGTGCTCCTCATGGTGGCTCCTTAGCTCTCAGATTGAGCACTGTGTTCCCGAGCCAGAGGATCTCATTGGTCCAGCTGTCTGCCCATTGTCCAAACAGCACAATGCAGGGGTAGAGAAGGGAGGGGAGTCTAGTGGCTCAGTCTTGACTTTTGCGGGCTAGCTTCCTAAAATTACCATATGATCCAGCAACCCTACTACTGGATCTATATCCACAAGAACTGAAATCAGGACTTCTAAGAGATACATGAACTCTCAGTTTCATTACAGTATTATTCATAATAGCCAGGCATAGAGGCAACCTAAGTGTCCATCCCTGGATACATGGTTAAAGAAGTGGTATCTACATACAATGGCATATTATTCAGCCTTAAAAAAGAAGGAAATCCTGCCATATGAGACAACAGGGATGAACCTACAGGACATTATGCTAAGTGAAGTAAAACAGTCACAAAAGGACAAAATACATGTGATATGGGATTCCATTTATATAAGGTATATAAAATAGTAAAACTCATAGAAACAGAATGGTGGTTACCAGGGGCTGGTGAGAGAGGAAACCTGGGAGCTGTTAGAGGGTATAAAGTTTCAGTCATGCAAAACGAGTACGTTCTAGAGATCAGCTGTACAACACTGTGCCCATAGTTAACAATACTGCATTGTACCCTGAAAAATTTGTTAAGGGGATAGATCTCATGTTAAGTGTTCTTATTACTAGAAAGACAGAGAGAGAGGAGAATTTTAATGAGGTGTTCAGGCATGCAAACACGGCTCCTTTTGGAGGGTAAAACCATTTTCAGTGATTTGGTTTGTGATGTCTGGGGGTGGTGAGGCAATTTGTTGTGCAATAATACATAACTAGTAGCTAGAGTTTCTTTTGGGTGGAATCATTTGAAAGTATTTCTCTTACTATTTAGTGTGTTGTTGATTATGAAATATTTTAAAGAAAAATATAGTTAATCTCGTGAACAGCAGAGATTGCAAAATGGGAGCTGCTTAATTCCTGACTTTGATGGTGTCCAAGGATCTTTATTCTTTTTTTGGATTCAGACTGAATGCCTATTTCATAATGGGAAGAATGGGTACAATTATTCATGTGTGTATGAAAACAAGCAATGCACCAAAGTGTTTCCAGTAATTATCCATAAGTTGCAGAATTAGTTTTTAATTTTATTAATCTTTTGTTCTAATTTTTCTGGGATGAACATGATTTCTTGTTGCAATAATTAAAGGTTTTTAAACATCAGAATGGATAAATTAAATAATGATTGACATGTTTGTAATTACCCTCTTGAAAACTTTGGGAAAGGATCTTTGTTCATTGAGGGCTACTTTCATGCTTGAAGCTGGGAGAAGTTTTAGCTTCCACTATTTTAGGATTGCTCAGCAGTTTGGCAGTTTGGTATCACAGCACCTCACCTCCCAGGATGTAATAGGAGCAGTCTTCCAGGCTAGCTCCTGACAGTCAGACTGGGAACTATCAAGAAGTTTTTCCTGTGTAACTAAGACAGTGCTCAGCACCTAGGCAATGCGCTAAAGTGTTGATAGAATGAAAGCATGAAGGAAGAATCTGAGAATCTGATTCATGACTTCATATAGTAAAGCTTGGGGATGAAGGAAAATCAAAGACAGTTATTTGATATAGAGCATTTGGGTTCTTTTAGATTTCTGACCTGGGGCTGGAAGAGCAAGAGACCACTGATATTTGTTAAGCAATTGGGAACTTAAGTGATGGCACTTGAGAAACTATGCAAAACAGTAGCCCAGACGTCAGACTACCTGGACAGCAACTGGGGGAAATGAAGCCGTGTTGAGCTTGGGGAGGTCTTTCCACTTGAGGAAGGTGGTAAAGGATGATCACATGCTCTTAGCATGGTGACGCATCCTCAGCCAACACGTGAATTTGTTCTCTGGTTTGGACAGACCTACTTCCTGTCTGTGGATGTGTTTTCCCAGTCACTGGAAGATGCAAGTTAATTCATGGCAATTTACTCATTTGTTCATTTGATATCTTTCTGGGTGAATGGAAACTTTTATTATCATATAATGTCCTTCTTTATACCTGATAATGTTTTACACCTCAAAATCTGGGTTTGGCATTAATATGGCCACTGTAGTCTTATTTTGGTTTATATTTGTCTCTTTCAACCCTTTTATTCAACTGCTTCTCTGTGTCTTTAGGTTTTGAGTTTTTCTTTTAAACATCCAGGAGTTTAGTCTGATAATCTTAGTCATTTAACTTAAGAGTTTGGTTCATTATATTGATTATAATCACTGTCATATCTTGAGCTTTCTATTTATCTTACCTTTAATTTTTATTTTCCTTTTTTGACCTTTTGCATTGGTTTTGTTTCTTTTCTTACTCCATTTTCCCTCTTTTGTTTGAAAAGTTATATTTTCTTTTTTCTTTTCTATTTTCTTTTCTTTTCTTTTCTTTTTTTTTTTTTTTAAGATGGAGTCTTGCTCTGTCACTCAGGCTGGCATGCAGTGGCTCGAACTCGGCTCATTGTAACCTCCACCTCCCGGGTGCAAGCGATTCTCCTGCCTCAGCCTTCCGAGTAGCTGGGATTACAGGCGCGCACCAACACGTGTGGCTAATTTTTGTATTTTCAGTAGAGACAGGGTTTCGCCATGTTGGCCAGGTTGGTTTCGAACTCCTGGCCTCAAGTGATCGGCCTGCCTCAGACTCCTAAAGTGCTGGGATTACAGCCGTGAGCCACCGTGTCTGGTCTATATTTTCTATATTTAGTTTTTATATAGCTACTTTAGACACGCATTTATACTTAATAAAGTCTAATCAGTATTTTGATCCTTTTTTCAAACAGTGTGAGATTCTTAGATCATTTTGTTACCCTCTTTCGAATACATATGCTCTGTTTTGACCCATGTGTTAGCTGTTTAACCCCTAAAATAGCACTTGTAATTATTATTTTATATATTCAATATAAAATAATATAAAAGGTTTTCCAAGATATTTGCCAACATCTTGTCTCTTAGAACTTCCATGATCTGGATTCATATTCCTTAGTACCTGAAGTACAACATTTAAGAGTTTCTTAGTGAGTTGGTGAGAATTGTTTCAGTTTTTGTTTTATTGAAATCATCTTCATTTGACTGTCAGTCTTGAATGAAGGCTTTCCTGGGTATGAAATGGATAACTATCCATCCATTGTTTTTACTCACAAAATATGGTCACCAAGTTCTATGTTAGACATAAAAGATCAATCATGAGATTAACCAGATAATTGGAAAAACAGACAACCAAATCATCACACAAATAAATGTGAAAGTACATGATATGGTTCAGCTGTGTCCCCACACAAATCTCATCTTGAATTGTAGTTCCCATAATTGCCACATCTGTGGGAGGGACCAGGTGGAGATAATTGATTCATGGGGGCGGTTACCCTCATCCTGTTCTCATAATAGTGAGTTAGTTCTCACGAGATCCGCTGGTTTTATAAGGTGCTTTTCCTCCTCTGCTTCGCGCTGCACTTTTTCTTGTTGCCACCTTGTGAAGATATGTGTTTGCTCCCCTTCCACCATTATTATAAATTTCCTGAGGCCTCTCCAACTATGCTGAACTGTGAGTTAATTAAGCCTCTTTCCTTTATAAATTACCCAGTCTCAGATATGTCTTTATTAGCAGTGTGAGAACAGACTAATACAGTACAATTGATAAGTTACATGAAGGACTGACTCATGGTGCTCTGAGAGTTTGTAATAGGGAGCTCAATCCAATCTGGGGAAACAGGGAAATTTTTCCCAAAGAAGGAGAAGTTGAGCTAGGGATTAAACTAAGCCTTGATAAATATGTTAGAAGTTACCTTGGCAAAGACAGGCTGGGAGGAGTGAAGTTAGGGGAGAGTATTTCAGGCACACTTGCAAAGGCCCTGTGGTGGATGACATCTTTGAGAGCCTGAAAAATGGCTGATGTGACTAGGTGACCAAAAATGAGGGGAATGGTGGCCATTTGGGCTGGAAAGATCAGCTGAAAGTCACAAATGCCTTATAAATTATATTGAAGATTTTAGGCTTTATACCAAAATTCTGTATATCTGTTTGTAATTCAATGTAAAGCAGCTGAAGGAAGGAGGGAAGACAGGCAGAAAGGGAGGCAGGCTTTATTTCCAAGGAAGAGACAAGATCCAGCCTGAAGTCCAAGTCACTTGCTATCAAAGTGTTTCTGCTAACATTTCACAGCTAGGAATGAATATGTTATAGGAGGATAAACTTGCTACAGCTCACTTTATTAAGAGATGAGAAAGACGGATAACCACTTTTTTTCTTGACCAGTTTTTCAGAAGAGTTGGTAAAAAGCATTAAAATCAGTGTCAGCAATCACCTGTTCTATTCTTTACTTGGATTCCTGCTCAGTCCCTTCCTAAATAATTACCAGCAAGTCTCTTTGCCCAACACTAGAATCAATGTTTTTCATCTTCTGAATGTAACTTTAAATTACACAGGTGCAGTACCAGATTGCAGTACCGAATTGTTTCAGAGAATTAATTTCCATTTTCTATAAGCCAGTATTTTGTATGTTTCATTGTATTGCAAATAATCATGTCCATGTTGTATAGCAAACAAAGAGTTCATACACTACTTACAACCCTAAACTATGGGATTTCTTTTGTCTTTTTGTTGTTGTTGTTGTTGTTTGTTTTTTTGTGAATAGAATCACCCTGTAACACATATTTATCCTCTGATGGATTTAAAAATATATATATATATATATATATATTTAGAAAGTCAGTACATACAAATGTACAAAGTTGTGTGTAATTCATTGCTGTTTTCAGCAGATAGTAATTTAGGTGACTTCTAGATGAGATGTTCCTCCTGTTCTATTCGGAAATGTTCTGAAGAATCTAGTAAAATAAGATTGTATGGGACTATGCTATCCTGTACAAGAGAGCTGACTTCAGACTATGCCACCTTTATTTCTGCCCGTTAGTTGCACTACAGCCTGGAGTAGTGGTGTTTCCTCTAGAGCCAACTTGGGTTCAATTCTTGGCTACACAACTACTACTGAGTAATCTGGGCCAATAACAAACCCTCTCTGTCTCAGTTTTCCCATCTATAGAATTAGAAATAACATTATGAGATTAAAGAACAAATATGGTATTGCATGTGAAGAGCAGGTTACTTTGAAGCACTCAGTAAATATTGGTATATGCCTCCTCTTTTGCTTGTCTATTCTGTAAAGCTGGGCTGTTCAAACCTCTGTTTTATTTATTTTGCCAGTCACAAGTTAGTGGCACAAACTGCAGTTAAATTTAATAACAATGTATTTTTAACAAACAAATGTCTAATTCCAGCTGGTTTCAAATTTAAAAAATCATTTCTCCTACTTGTTTTTCTTCCAAAGCCAGATTATCAAAACCCGAGTGCCAGTTATTCCTCACTAGTGTTCAAGGTAATTCAAGAGTATCATCAAATGTTATTAAAGGACTAAAAAGAGATAATCACACTGGTGAGTCTGTAGTCAGATGAGTATTCCTCTACATATGCTATTCAGTGTGGATAGTGAGTCAATTCCAGTAATCCTGCTTCTAGGAACCTGTCATAAGAAAATAATCAGGGATAGGTAGGTGAATAAAAATTTATGTAACAGCATGTTCATGACAGCATTTTTTATTGTAGTATGATATTAGAGATGACCTAAATGTCTAAAATAGGGAAATGGTTAAATAAATTATGGTGCAACCAGATGATAAAATAGTATTCTGCCCTTAAAATACAGTTTACAAAAAAATTTTTTAATGACAAGGGAAAATAGTTGTGATATAATATTGAAGGAGAAAGGCCACAGAAGACTATCTGTAGCATGAGCTCAGCTAAGGAAGAACTTAAAGAAGTTCCCTCTTCTCATATAGGCCTTAAAGAGATGGGGGAAAACACACAACATTTTAATGGCATATTGTCTCTGGATGGTAAGATTAACATGTATTTTTTTTCTTTATGCTTAAAACTATTTCTGTCTGCACTATTCCTTTTGTAATTGGGGGAAGGAATTGTGTTGTGATGATGGTGGTTTTTTAAAGCATGGTCTGAACTCCATGATGTGTGAAGCGTTCAGGTAGAACACACTACTTGGTCAGTGTCCAGGGTGCTGGACCCTCGGGCTTGTTTCTCATACACAGACTATTACAACAGATTTTTCTTGGTTAAGGGATCTGAGAGAGAGGTGGTGAAAAGACCATCTTCCTGCATTATCCATTAGGGCCTCCATGCTGAGGAGCTCTTGAGACTTGGAGATTCCTGTGAACCTGGGCAGCACCATTCCTCACCTTCTGAACTTGTCTAAACGAGTAGCAAAAGCAAATCAAACTACTGTCTTAGTCTGCTTGGGCTGCCATAACAAAATACCATTGGCTGGGTGGCTCAAACAACAGAACCTGAATTTCTCACAATTTTGGAGGCTGGAAGTCTGAGATCAGGGTGCTAGCATGGCTTGTTTCTGGCGAGGGCTCTCTTCCTGGCTTTATTTAATTAATTAACTTATTTTTTGACACCACCCAGATTGGAGTGTAGTGGCACAATCTCGGCTTACCACAACCTCCGCCTCAGCCTCCCAAGTAGCTGAGATTATAGGTGCCCACCACCACGCCCAGCTCATTTTTGTGTTTTCAGTAGAGACGGGGTTTCACCATGTTGGCCAGGCTGATCTCGAACTCCTGACCTCAAGTGATTCCCACAACTCAGTCTCCCAAAGTGCTGGAATTACAGGCATGAGCCACCGTGCCCAGCTTCTTCCTGGCTCTTAGATAGCTGCCTTCTTGTTTCCTCCTCTCGTGAGGGTGGGGCTAAGAAAGCTCTTTAGTGTCCCTAATCCAGCATAAGGACCCCACCCTCACAACCTTCTCTAACCCATGGACCCCTCTCCAAATACCGCCATGTCTGGGGTTAGGAATTCAACATATGAATCTTGGGGAACCACACACATTCAGTGCATAACATCGACATGCAACCAAATCCCTCTGTCTCACTGTCAGGGTACAGCACCCTCACAGACCATCACTAGAGACCTGGATAGGAAGAATGGCCCAGGGCACATTGCTCATACGCCAGGAGCTCACAGCTGAGGAGAGATCAAGACTGAACACTCAATATCAGTAGCTACTGTTGAGACTTATTACATGGCACCTGTAGGCATTGTTTTACGTGTAAACCCTGCACTAACTCACTAATTCTCACAACTCTGAGATGCCTCCCTTTTATAAATGAGAAGACTGAGTACAGAGAGTGTAAGAAGCTTGCACAAAGTTACGGACCTTGAACATGGTAAAGCTGGGTTTCAAACCCTGATCCATCTGTACTCGCCTTATGATACTAAATAGCATGGATGCATAAAGACCAACTTCCCGGGTTCAGAGCCTGGCTCCTGAGTGAGTTCCTCTATCATTCTGAACCTCCTCGGTTTCTTTTTCTGGAAAATGGGGATGATTCTTACCACATGGATTGCTGCAAGGATTAAATGCTGCAGGTGAAAGTGCTAGATAAGGATCCAATGACCTCAGACAATAAATCGGGGCTTCCATCTGTGCCAGTGGTAAGTGCTTCTGGCAACCCGAGAGTGAAAGCATGTCGATCTGAAGGAAGGGAAGCCTGGGGGTAGGAGGGGGTTTCTGGAAGAGACACAGCCTAAGTTCTTGGAGGAAGAGCAGCCAGGGAGACAGCCACTAGCAAAGAAGCCTCTCAGGAGGACCCGAGGGAGCTGGGAACATCCAGTTCCTGTTGCTCTGCCCACTGTCAATGCCTAACAGGTGTGCAGCTTCGGGGTGAGAGGCTGGATTCGGTGGACCCACACCTGTTGGGCATGAGCACTAGGGCGAGGTGGGTGTGGCTGGGCAGCAACCGGCTTCAGACAGAGGGGCAAGTCTGGGCCCATGTTCCCTGCACCCTGGGAGCCAGAAGCTCATTAAAGAGGAGGGGAAGGAACGATTACATGCAACCTTCTGAAGGGAAGGACCACAAAGAGTGGGGCAGGATGGGGGTTTTTCTCTACCTGGGGCCCTGGCATAGCAAAAAGGCAGAAGGGATGAAAGGAGTATGGAGACAGCTTCCAGGGGCCCTTAACTAAGATCAGGACAGGGGCCAGTGAATCTACCAGGGTGGCTTAGGATGCTGGAAAGAGAAACTTAGGGTTGACGTGACCTGTAATGGGGAGCCCTGGTGAGCTCTGGAGCAAGGGAGGGGCAGGCTTCAAAGAGCAGGAAGGTGGGGCTGGTGACTGCACCGACTGCATTTGAGGGGGGTGGAGTAAGAAACCCCAGGTGTGCCATGTCCGGGGCCTGGACTCTAGGGTTGACCGTGTGCTTTATCCAGGACAGCACTGTCAAAAATACATTGCCAGCCAGATATGTAGTTAAAAAGTTTTCTAATAGCCCATTCGAAATAGCAAAAAGAAGACCCTGCATGGTGGCTCATGCCTGTAATCCCAGCACTTTGGGAGGCTGAAGCGGGTGGATCACTTGAGCCCAGCAGTTCAAGACCAGCCTGGCTAACATGATGAAACACCCCGTCCTTACTAAAAATACAAAAATTAGCCAGGCATGGTGGCAGGCACCTGTAATCCCAGCTACTTGGGAGACCGAGGCAGGAGACTTGCTTGAACCCAGGAGGCAGATGCTGCAGTGAGCCAGATCAGGTCACAGCACTCCCGCCTGGGTGACAGAGCAGGATTCCATCTCTAAAACAAACAGAAACGTGTGAAGTTAATTTTAATATAACTTATCTAATCTATCAAAAATGTGAATCATTTCAACATGTAATTCATTTGAAAATTAATATATTTAATATTTTTCTTGTACTGAGTCTTCGAGATCTGGGCTGTATTTCTTGCAGCACATCTCAGTTGGGACTAGCCACCCTCCAGGAGTCACAGGTGGCTGGTGACTGCTGTCTTGGATGGTGCAGGTGTAGACCTAGAGGTAGCTTGTGTGATGTTGATTGCAGCTGTGCCTTTTCCCCAAGTTTCTGTTTGGTCACCTCAACTGCCCCTGGAGGGTGGACACTGGCTAGAGGGTTGCACTTTCCCCTGACTATGAGACATGAGCAGGGAAGTGCCCCTTGGCTGGCCTCTTTCCTCTCTGCTCTGCTGAACCTGTGGGCTGGGTTGGTCCCCACTGCACACCCGGAGTTGAACATTAACCCTGGATTTCTCAGGGATATTTTGAGTGAAAGAAGTTTTGTTTTGTTGTGTATGTGTTTTTTTTTAAAACTTCTCCCTGTTCTGAAGGACTCTTGTCTTCTGGAGAGCAGGGTGGGGCTGCGGAAGTGGATGTTTCAGTCCCTTGTAGCTGCTCACCTGTGTGAACTCCTGGGAGAGTGGTGAAAATTTAATTTGAAAAGTAGGTTTGATTTGGGAGCTACAGCTGAGGGTAGAGAGGGCTTAATTTAAAAGACATCAGCTAGTTTTTGCAGATAACCAGGTTCCATGAGTAGGAATGTTCCCCCTACATTAAAGCTTCTGCATCTCCTTGGTTTAGGAGAAATCTCCAAAGCTCCTTGATTTGGCTTCTAGACTGATTATTTTATATTCTTGGGATATTGGTGTGGTGCAGAGGTTATGAAACAGACTTTGGTGTCAGACTATTCTGGGTTTGAGTTTCAGCTTTATGAGCATGGGGGAATCAGGTCACTTTTTAAACCCTCAGTTTCCTCATCTGTGAAATGAAAATGTGAGTACTTAAGATTTGAGGGCTTATTCAAAAGATAAAATGGAAGAATGTGTGTGCCTCTTTTACCTGGTACATGAGGGCTCAGTAGATGGGAAATAATTTATGGCTATTATTATTACAATTTGTATTCATGGAGCAGGGCCTGGGTTGAGTTTGATTTGGGTCGGGGAGGCAACAGGAGAAAGAAAACATAGGAGGTGGGCTAGGGAGGGATGTCTTCTTCCTAAAGTAAGGCTCAGGCGGATCTCTGATGGCTGAAGGCAGAGCCAGAGGCCTCCAGATGGGTAGGACAAGAGTGGGGGTTGTCCCAGGCTGGCATGTGGCATCACTCTGGCTGTAACCATGAACTGTTTCAGAGGTCATACTCTTCTCTACAGGTTTCCACCCCCACCTCCCGTGTTCAGAGTTACCCCAAACATGTTCCAAACCAGTCTGACCCCTTTCCAATGTGTTCCAGATGCACGTGTGAGGAATGGGAAAAATGCAGAGCCAAGTGGGAAGTTGCCCATTTTGGCACCATGTCCAGCCTGACAGTCTTGCCCAGGGGGCACCCTATCCCAGGGGAGGGGTTGCCTCTGCTCCTTTTCCTCTTTGTTTCTCAGGAGGAGCCTTCCACAGCCTCTTCCCAAGTATGGCATTTGGAGTTACCCCAGTGGGATTTGTCCGAGGCACGCCAGTTGGCTGGACCTCGGGTCTGTCAGTGGAACTTCAATTCACTCATTTTCTGAAGATTTATTGAGCACCTACTATGATTGAATTTATATATCCCTAGTGATTAGTAATTGATGAAAGTAGTTTTGATCTTGCAGATTGCCTGAAAGGGTCTTGGGGACCTTGCAGGGGTCAAGGGTCCACACTTTGGGAACTGCTTCTTTAAAGGAAAGGTATATGGAGCAATGAGCGCTTAAGACAAGGGAAACTGACCTGGGTTTGGGGGCAAGAGACTAGATTATAAAAAGGTAGGAAAGGCTGGGTATGGTGGTTTATGCCAGTGATCCTAGCAATTTGGGAGGCCGAGGCTGGCAGATTGCCTGAGCTCAGGAGTTCAAGACCAGCCTGTGCAACATGGTAAAACACCATCTCTACTAAAATACAAAAAATTAGCTGGGCATGGTGGCCTGCGCCTGTAGTCCTAGTTACTTGGGAGGCTGAGGCAGGAGAATCACTTGAACCCAGGAGGTGGAGGTTGCAGTGAGATAAGATCATGCCACTGCATTCCAGCCTGGGCAACAGAGTAAGACTCTCTGTCTCAAAAAATAAAATAGGGAAGACATTAGAGAGTGTTTCAGACATGGGCAGGCCATGTGCAAAGGCCCAGGGGTGAGGGAGAACACAGCACCCTGGAGGAGCTTAAGCAAGACCTCATGAAACCTCTGCCTGAGGTGTACTTGGGCAGCCACAAGCTCCACATCATCCTGAAATTCCTGCTACTAAAAATGTAGTGAGATGCTGTCACATGCCAAGTACAGAGACCATCTCTTCCCTCTTGGAGCTGGAAGTGTGGAAGGTGACTACATATTCCTATTCCCATGCATCATTGCTAGGAGATGTGCAGAGGCAGGGAGTTGGGTTTGATATTGGTACAGGCAAAAGGGGTACAAAAACCAGGTTTGGAAAGCCAAGGCAGCAAGGAGGTTTAGGTTCAGTCTTGAAGGGTGAGTAAGGGTGGTCCAGGCACGGGGTAAGGTGTGTGTGCACCAGGCTGAAGGACAGGAGGGTTCGAAGGCCTGGAAACCAGTGATTGCACAGGTGCTGGTGGGAAAGGGAAGGGTGCACTAGGGAGAACTGGGGAGACTGGGAAGAACATTGGCCATCCAGTGCAGCGTGTGGATCACACCAGTTGACTCTCAGCTCTAAACCCAGTGTGGTTTGTTGTTAAGGTTACAAGCTAGATTCTAGGCCATGACTCAGTATCTTATGGGCTAGTCACTTCAACTTTTTGGACCACCTTAGAGAGGCTGTGCTTCTTATAGTTTAAGAACAGGGATTCTGGAGCTTGTCTGTCTGGGCTCAGATCCAAGATCTGTTATAAACTACCTGTGTGACCTTGGGGAAGTTGCTCAACCTCTCTGTGCCTCAGTTCCCTCATTTCTGTAATAGGAATAATTGTGTTACCCAACACATAAGGTTGTATAGGGATTCAATGAGTCATATGTAAAGTTTTAGGGCTTAACTATAATTATTACCAAATTCCTCAGGCACAACAGGGATACTCATCCTATCCTACCCATCTCAGAAGATGTGGTGGGAAGCATAGTATCTTAGTCTTGGCGGCAACCCTGGGGATTTCTCTAGTTCAAAGCCCTATATCATTCAGAAGGTGTCCACTGTGCCTGCCTGTCTGTACTTCCTGGACATGTGGCTCTTTGGGCTGTGCTCACTCATGCCCTGTGATGGTGACATTGGCATTGTGAGCACATGTGAGAAGAACCCAGGGACAGAATAGTCCCCAAGTAGATTATCCATTACTCTTGGTAAGGAAACCAGAAGGGACATAAGGTCAGAAAAGTTTACCTGTCACATCTGTGCCCCTTTCTTCCACTTTAGGAAGATGTGATGTAAATGTGTTTTAACCCTAAAGGTAACACTGTCCTGCAGTTCTGTTATTTCTCTGAAGCACATGGGAGAGCTGCGAGCCTGAGAATGGAATGAAGTGGAGGAGCAGCCCTAACATCATGTGTATCCGAAGAAGGAAAACGCTGTGGAAAGAAGACAACTACTCCAAGATGTGGCAGACAAGCCCATTTGCTTTAAGTGAGGCTATTCCTGGAGCCTCACTTCTGATCAAGAAGACAAGCTGTCATTTGAGTGAAGAGGGCAGACTTTCCCCACCCTGCTGACTTCTGGTCCAAGGAGGGCCAGGCTGAGCTTTGGCCACACCACAAAGCCCATCCAAACATGAACTCACATTTCCCCAGCATTGTGAGAAGATGGAGTGTGAGAGCAGGGATCCAGGCCTGGTCTTACTGGCCTTCTGGGTTGTTGAGACCTTGCCTGGTCAGAAATGTGTTCACTGCTGTCAGCCCTGGGGATAACTGCTTCCTACCTCCTTGCATGGTGTGACTCACCAGTCCCTGGCTTCTCTCCCTGTTCATCCCCCACAGCTTTGTTTGGAAGGGCAACTTCACTGTGTGGTAGAAAGAATGCCAACCTTGCCCTCCCTAGGCCTGTTTTACTACAACACTGAAAGCAGGTGCAGGCAGGAGTATAGCTCAGCAAGGAAGAGTTCAGGGGTCTGGAGGAGAATGTGAAGATTTCAATCCTGTCAACAGCTAGGCAATTAGGATGAGTGACTTACTACAATTTGTCCATATGAAAAGTAGAAGACCCGCCAAGTAGGTTGTAAAGAAGGATAAAAGCTCCCGGAATTGTACCTGGCACACAGTAGGTGTTCAATAAATGTTTACCAGGGTTGCCATTTGTGGAGCACTTGCTATTCTTCAAGCAATATGCTCGACCCTTTGTGTGTGCCAGCCTCCCTCTCTTATCCTCATAATGGCCTGATGAGGGCACCGCTAGGATTGTTCCCAGTTTGCAGGTGTCAGATCAATTACCTAAAGTTGCATAGTTAGGAAGGTCCAAACCCAACTCCATCTGCTTCCAAAGCCCATGCTCCTAACTGGTCTCCAACTTGCCTCCAGCAAGAGATGGTTCAAGTCCTTGCTTTGTTACTTTCTGGCTAGGTACTTTGGTTAAGCTGGTTCCTTTATCTGAGCCCCAGTTTTCTCCTTCATTAAGAAATGGAGCTCAAGAAGTAGAATGGAAATGGATGAGACCATGAGGTCGGACTTCCACTGAGATCCTGGCGTTGCTCTCCTGCTAATTCTTGGAGAGACTTTGGTCTAGTCATTCTGCTGCTTCCTGCCTCAGTTTCCCATGTCTGTAAGAATAAGAGGGTTTGCCTTGATGGCTTCTGAGGAGCCTCCTGTATTGGATATCCTGGGCTTCTTCTGGGGGAGCCAAAGTCCAGAGAGTCTAAGAAAGTGGCAAATCATATAATTATCAGACCATACAAAGCTCTGGGGGCCCTCTGTTCATGGGCTGGCTGAATGTTGGCCCTGACATTGCAGGACAAACCTGTCTGGTAAGCTGTACTCAACTGAGAGGGCCTTCGGGTGTTGAAGAGCAAAGACACCAGAATTCAGCCTTCCTGGGACTGAGCCCTAGCTTTGCCTCTTACTTGCTCTAAAATACGTGCCTTGATTAGACAAGTGACTTACTCTAAATCTTGGTTTCTGCATCTGTTAAAATGGGACAGTAAGAGTGCCTTTTTCATAGGATTGCTAGGCAAAATGAGGTTATGCCTGTCATGTGCTCAGCCCTGAGCATACCAGATGCAGCATGATCTCTTTGTCCATGCCGCCCTGTGAAAGGATCCAACTTCGACTCTCGTCTCCTTGAGCGCAGGGACCTGTCTACCAGTTTCTGTATCCCTGGGCCTAGCACAGCATCTGCCATGCTTATCAGATGTCTTCTGAAACAGGAAATGAACTCACTCATGCTACAGATGAAAAGTCTGATCCAGAGAGGGGATGTCCTGTGCCAAACAGCCAGTTGGTGGAAGAACCAGTATACAGACCCCAGCTTCTAGATTTGAGCTAGTGGTGTTTCCAAGGCAGCACACAAAACTTTTGTCAAGATAGTCACTTGATGGTTTCCTGGTACTTGGGATGTCTTTACTTAGTGCCCTCAGGTGGAGATGGCAAATTAATGCCTTGAGTCAGCCCTGGACCTTGGGAGCTGGTAAACACATCTATGAAATGGATGTTGGAATGTCCTTGCAGCTTGAAAGAATGCAGAGGGGATCTCAGGTGCAAATTGGGTAATTTTACGCTTGCATACTTACAGGATGGAGCTTGCCAGGAAGATGGGGAGCTGGTGCTAGTGTTGCCTGGGAGGTAACCTTCCTAATAGTTTTGCAGTGACCCACATAAGTCATAATGCTCATAGAAGTCTAGAGAGCCCTCTTGTCTACCTAACCACCTTGGAGATTCCAAGCTGAGCTTTCCTGCTGAAAGCAGGAGGTAGGTTTTTCACAGGCCCTAGTTGCTTGAAGTTGGGCGGGAAACATTTTTCATGAGACCTGTATAATGGAGTGTGGTGACCTTGTAATAAAAACTCATCCTCCCTCCAAGAGTCCTGCCTATGCAACGACTTTATGCCTAGGGACAGTAGGTAGTGACTGACGTGTGACTTAAGGAGATAATGGGACTCCAAACATGCTCACAAATGTTTGTCAGATGGCCCAATGCATGTCATCAGGCATTCCTTTAGTTGGAAGAGGAGGGGCATCCTTAGAGCATCTGCTGCTGCCAGCCATGGAAGCCCCTTGGCCTATAGGCAAGGAGGCAGCTGGTGCATGAGTGGGATCTTGAAGATGAGTCTTCTTAAACACACAACCTCAGAAGGCAGGCTTGTCAGATTTTCTGTCTCCATCCCAAACTCTGCTCTGAGTTCCATACCTTTAGATCCAACACCCTATTTGACATCTTTCCCTGGACATCTTAAAGACAAGCTCTTGATTTCTCTCCCTAGTCTTATGCAAACTGTGACTCTGCAGTTCTCCTCATCTCAGCAATGGTGCCACCAGCCTAGTTTGAGCCAGAAATCTGGCCCCTACCCTTGACTCTTCCCTTTTCCTACATCCAGTCCAACACCAAGTTTTGTGGACTCTACCTCCAAAATACATCTGGAGTCTACTCAATACATGGAAAATACATTTCCATGCCATCACCCTGCAGTCAAAGTAATCAGGTTCTGCCTAACTCATCTTTAAAGGAAAAAAAAAAAAAGATACATAATGGATGTACATAATTTTGGGATACATGCAATAATTCATATAATTTGTAAAGATAAAATCAGTATATTTGGGATATCCATCGCCTTAAATATATGCCTTTATGCTAAAACCATTTGAAGTCTCTTCTAGCTATTTTGAAATGTACAACAGATTATTGTAAACTATAGTCACCCTACTGATCTAACACTAGTTCTTATTTCTTCTATCAAACCATTTATTTGTACCCATTGATCAACTTCTCTTTAACTCTCTCACGTTCCCTTCCCCACATCCCATTCTCACTTGCCCCAGCACTTGCTGGTTTTCTGGCTCTTCCTGCCTCAGGGCTTGGTACTTGCTGTTTCTATTGCCTGGATTCCCCTCCGCCGCCTCCTGCCACAGGCCTTCCCAAGCTAACATTTTGTTACTGGAGAGCCACTGATGTCTTCTCTGACCTTGTCATCTCACCCCAATTATATCCTCTGTCTTCCACAGTCTGTAACCATCTTATTTTCCTGTTTGGTCTGCTGGCTTCAAAAGCAGAACTTTTCAGTAAAGGTACAGATAGCAAATGGTCTAGGCTTTGCGGCTGCACGGGCTCTGCCCTGCTGCTCACCTCTGCTGTTTCAGTATGAAAGAACACAATTAGGCAATGTGTAAATGAATGGATCTGGCTGTGTTCCAATAAAACTGTGGATTCTGAAAGTTGGAATTCATACAACTTTCATGTGTTTTGAAATATTCTTTTGATTTAGAAAATCTTTTAAAATATAAAAACTATTTATAGCTCTTGGACCTTACAAAAATTTGCAGTGGGCCTGCTGGCTGTAGTTTGCAAACCTCTTTCTAGAATGTAAGCCCCGTGAGGTCAAGGACCTTATCTGTCTTGTTCAGCACAGTATCTCAACTGCATTAAGAGTCCTTGGCACAAGGCTGGGTGCAGTGGCTCATACCTGTAATCCCAGCACTTTAGAAGATTGAGGCAGGTGAATCGCTTGAGCCCAGGAGTTCAAGACCAGCCTGAGCAACAAGGCAAAACTCATTAGCCAGGTGTGGGGACATGAGACTGTTGTCCCAGCTACCCAGGAGGCTGAGGTGGGAGGATCACTTGAGCCTCAGAGGTGGATACCGCAGTGAGCTGTGATCATACCACTGTACTCCAGCCTGGGTAACAGTGAGACCCTGTCTCAAAAAGAGTTCTTGGCATATAGGAGCTACTCTCTAAATATTTTAGAAAAGAAAGGAGAGGAGGCTATACATGGAGCTAATTGGACATGTCTCAAACATGGGACCACTATGTTTCTGAAAACACGAAATAAAGGAACAAGGAACAAAGGAAGGACAATCTTAGAGATGAGGCATCTGAAGAATGCACCACATTGGCCAGTTGGTGTCAAACCCCTGGCCTCAGGTGATCCACCTGCCTCAGCCTCCCAAAGTGCTGGGATTACAGGCATGAGCCACTGCACCCGGCCGAGGCCCAGAGATGATTCAATGTCAAGCAATAAGCCACAGCTACCTGTACTCAGTCCTCCAAACTGTTGATGCGGCCAGGCTGTCCGGGCTCTAACCCATGGAAAGGTCATGAACATTTTGTCCTGGCACAGGGAGTTAACATCTGAATACATTAACATTTAAATACTCTTGTGAAGAAAATTATGATTGATCTTTAAAAATGAGAATCTGCCTTTTAGTCTCAGCCGGCATTTGGAAGATCTGCATCCCTTTTCATCCTCACCACTTTTGACCACTGGTGCAGAGTAAATATTCCTCTGATTGTTCTAATAGCATTTGTCCCTCCTGCAATAGCTTTGAGACAAAATACTTTTCTTAATAATACTCTCAGAAAATATTTGGCACTCTTCTCCATAATTTCTGATGGAACCTGTTTATTGCCTTGTGGTCATTCCGTTGGCGGTCATTTGATGCTGTGGACTGCTGAATGAGGCCTCCTTTGAGCTGTGTCTCTGGACACTGGTAGAAATGCTTGGAAAGTTGAAAAACTTGGGCAGCTTGTTGAATATGGGGAAAAATATAACTAGATCCTCCTGTCAGCTCATATCAAAATCCTAGATGAGTTAAAGATTTAAACAAGATGAAATGATTAATAAACACTTTAAAAACACAATTTGGGCAAAGTGAAAGTCTCTAAACATATTACTGAAGGCAGTAACAGAAATATCAAGACAAAGTTGATTATATAAATTAAAAAAATCTTCAGCACAGCCAAAAATTTCAAAATTATGAGAAACCACAAATTTACAGATTTATTTGCTGACAAAGGGTTAATGTATTTACTGTGTAAAATACTCTATGAAGTGGAAGAAAGCCAGTCAAAAAATGTGCAAAGAGGCCTGTATATAGTAAAGGACATAAGCAGATAACTCATGAAATAGGTACATTTAGTCAACAAATATTTGGAAAGATGCTCAATCTTACTGGTAATAAAACACAAACCTGAAATACCATGTTCTGCCTGTCAAACTGGCAATGATAAAAAGAATGACGGTAAGTGTGTGGTCAACTGCTAGTGAGGTGGCATTGCTGTATGCATTATTAAAAGCTTCAAACTCAACAGTTCTCCTTCTGGAATGTGAGATTCACATGCAGTATTTCGGGGGAGTTTTCTAGATTATCACCAGCATTAGGATAGGGACCTTGTCTGACTTAGTCACCACTTGTGTGTTCCTAATAGATGCTTGGTAACAGCTGGTTGAATGAATGGATGGATGGCTGAATGCATATGACCAAGAGTGCTAGAGTATTTCGAGTAGCAAAACATAGGAGATATTTTCCAAGTTTATCAGTAGTGTTAAATATGTCAGTAGTCTAGGTTGCCGAATAACCTGTAGTTTAATGAATTGCCTGGCAGTTTGTTGACAAATTGACACTAATTCAGTTAAAATGACACCTTGAGGGAGTGGTGTAAGCAGTGTTTCTATTCTACCAGGTATTCACATGGGTACACTTTTCTTCTTGCATTGAATCTGGGTCTAACTAGCATATCAAACACTTTCTGTGTTAAAGGGATAAATATATTTATGATCACCAGTTCCTGGATTTTTAAGCAATTGTAAATATGAAGTCAATTACAAATGCCTTTCTTCCAGCCTCCTCTGATGTCAGGATTTTGTAGAAAATACTATCCTCCACTTTAGCAGGCATCACACACGTGTAAGCTGCACTTACTTCAGTTCTGGAGTTAATGCCAATATCGTGAACCTTGCAGAATAACATTCTTGCTTGAGGCAATCTAATTAAACTTCTCCATGTCGACTCGAAGTGGCCCCTGTGGACAGATCAGACCTATTTTTAGGTTGCAAGTGTTATAAGAAGAAATATTTAATTAAAATGGGGGGATATTTAAAATAGCTTTCTCTCTTAACATTGGTGCCTGCTGACTTGTTTTCCCTGATGTCATTAATCACCAGTGGACGACCGTTATTCACAGTCAGTTACAGCTCCTGTTGAAATCCACCTTCTGTGGGCAGTTTGTCACATGACTCAAAATGCCAAATCTCTCAGGATTTTGGCATTTTCCTTCAAGCCAATGCTTCTGAGAGCTTTAGACAATTACTTTAGATCATTTCTTTGGAGAAAGACCCCCCAGGCATGGTATTTCTCCCACAGTGCTCTGTGGGCCTTGGTGTTAGTGGAAAGATGGTGGTTATGTTCAGTCTGGGGAGGTAGAGTGTGTTCCTTGGCCATGGCATCGTGAAGGGCTTGATGTTGCCTCAAGCCCTACTTGAAGAACTGGGCTATATAGTAAGTGATGGAAGGGAGATAAAAACTCAAGCTTTGTTAGGGTTCAAATCTAATTTTTTTGTATTTCTTCCCAGTTCTTCTGGGTCAGCAAGTTAAAATTGTCTTTGGAAATTGGAGAACTAGATTTACTTTGCTTTGCCTACTAGTTGTGCTGTAGAACGTTATATAGATTACATATTTTTAAAAATGACATAATGAGTACTCAATACATGCCAGGTACTGTTTAAGGGATTTGTGTATGTTTAACTCATGTAACTACCATAGCAGCCCTTTGAGGTGGATGCTATTATTAGTCCCATTTCACAGGTGAGGAAACTGAGGCACAGAAAGAATGTATAACTTTCCCAAAGCTGCCCCCTAGTGGGCAGCAGAGCCAGGACTAACACATGGTCAGGCTGGCTCTGGATTTGGATGCTTTGTCATGTCTTCCATTTTATGATTTTATGATTAATCTGAAGTGTTTGTTTGTTTGTTTTGTTTTTTCTCTATTCCTGGTAGATTTTTAGTAGAGCATGCCTACCTCTTAGAATTTCACCTTCAGGCTTTCTTCCCACCAATTATTGCCCATCTCCCCAGCTCAAAAGCAGTTAGAAAGTTATTATTTGTGAGAGGAAAGGGCACTTTTCTATTCTACTTGTGAGAGTGTAAATTAAATCTGTATGACCCCTCTGTTCAATGTTGTTACTTCTAGAGATGTATATAGAGAAATCTGTTAAGAGTGAACACAGATACTTGTCTTATCTTGTTTCTCATAGCATCAGAACCTACAACAGCTTTGGCACATAGTGGACATTCAGCAAAGAAATATTACATGAAGGAATTGTAAATTATAAACAAACAAAAGCCAAAGATACAAAAAACCTCAATGTCCACTGAGAGGATGAAATTGTTTTATATTCATTGATGATATGATAGACATTATAACTCATGTTCATAGAAGAATTTTCAAAGATACTAGCTTTTAAATACCTTTGATGGGAATAAATCAGGCTCAAAAGATTAGAGACATTATTTTCTCAGTTTCTATAACACAACAATCACAACCCCCAACCAGCAAAATGGTGTGCTTATAGTTTTAAACGATCTAGTAGAATTCATTTCAAAATGCCAGTGGTAGTTACTTGTGATTGGCAAATTGTGGGTGATTTTTATTCTGTACATTGGCTTTGGAGTGTTTCCCACCTTTTCTGCAATAAATATGTGTACTTTTATAATCAGAAGAAATAATTAAAATTGTGTTTTCCACACGGTAACACTTATTTAAAAAAGCAAGGAACAGAGATAACTAGGGAGAGAAAAACATGTTGATAGGAAAATACCAAAAAGTTAATAGTGGTTTTGCTTAGCTGGTGGGATTGAGATGGCATTTCACTTCTTTTAATTTACATACATTTTCCAGTTTTTTAATAATAACATCTTCTTTAAACACTATAACAATCTTAAAGGGAAAAATTAGAGTCTGGGTGGGGAAGTTTTAAAATTGGCTACAGCACCTGCCTCTGGTCAGGAAGTTCCACTGAGGTCCCCACACATGCCACATGTTTCTTCTCCCCGCCTCAGTCTCTGATCCTGGTCCTCTTGCTTTGGATGCTTTGTCATGTCTTCCATTTTATGATTTTATGATTAATCTGAAGTGTTTTTTTGTTTGTTTGTTTTGTTTTTTCTCTATTCCTGGTAGATTTTTAGTAGAGCATGCCTACCTCTTAGAATTTCACCTTCAGGCTTTCTTCCCACCAATTATTGCCCATCTCCCCAGCTCAAAAGCAGTTAGAAAGTTATTATTAAAGTTGGAGACCACCCCATCCTCAGTGCCTGCACGTAATCAGCTGCCTGCACATCCCCAGTTCTTGCACATATTTTGTTTGCCATTTATTATTATTATTTTTAAATTTTAAGTTCAGAGAGTACATGTGCAGGATGTGCAAGTTTGGGGTGTGCTGCACAGATCATCCAATCACGTAAGTATTAAGCCCAGCATTCATTAGCTATTCTTCCTGATGCTCTCCCTCCTTTCCTCCAACAGCCCCAGTGTGTGTTCTTCCCCACCATGTGTCCCTGTGTTCTCATCATTCAGCTCCCACTTATAAGTGAGAACATGTGGTATTTGGTTTCCTATTCCTGTGTTAGTGTGCTAAGGATAATGGCCTCCAGCTCCATCCATGTCCATGCAAAGGACATGATCTCATTTCTTTTATGGCTGCATAGTATTCCATTGTGTATATGTACCACATTTTCTTTATCCAGTCTATCATTGATGGCATTTAAGTTGATTCCATGTCTTTGCTATTGTGAATAGTGCTGCAATGAACATATGTGTGCATATATCTTTATAATAGAATGATTTGTAATCCTTTGGGTATATTTCCAGTAATGGGATTACTGGGTCAAATGGTATTTCTGCCTTTAGGTCTTGCACATATTTTGTTTGCCATTTATTATTATTATTTTTAAATTTTAAGTTCAGAGAGTACATGTGCAGGATGTGCAAGTTTGGGGGTGTGCTGCACAGATCATCCAATCACGTAAGTATTAAGCCCAGCATTCATTAGCTATTCTTCCTGATGCTCTCCCTCCTTTCCTCCAACAGCCCCCAGTGTGTGTTCTTCCCCACCATGTGTCCCTGTGTTCTCATCATTCAGCTCCCACTTATAAGTGAGAACATGTGGTATTTGGTTTCCTATTCCTGTGTTAGTGTGCTAAGGATAATGGCCTCCAGCTCCATCCATGTCCATGCAAAGGACATGATCTCATTTCTTTTTATGGCTGCATAGTATTCCATTGTGTATATGTACCACATTTTCTTTATCCAGTCTATCATTGATGGCATTTAAGTTGATTCCATGTCTTTGCTATTGTGAATAGTGCTGCAATGAACATATGTGTGCATATATCTTTATAATAGAATGATTTGTAATCCTTTGGGTATATTTCCAGTAATGGGATTACTGGGTCAAATGGTATTTCTGCCTTTAGGTCTTTGAGGAATTGCCACACTGTCTTCCACAATGGTTGAACTAATTTACACTCCCACCAACAGTGTAGAAGTTTTCCTTTTTCTCCACAACCTCACCAGCATCTGTTGTTTTTTGACTTTTAATAATCACCATTCTGACTGGCATAAGATGGTATCTCATTGTAGTTTTGATTTGCATTTCTCTAATGATCAGTGATGTTGAGGTTTTTGTCAAATATTTATTGGCTGCATGTATGTCATCTTTTGAGAACTGTCTGTTCATGTCCTTTGTCCACTTTGTAATGGGGTTTGTTTTCTTTATCTTGTATATTTGTTTAAGTTCCTTGTAGATGCTGGATATTAGACCTTTGTCAGATGGATAGATTGCAAAAATTTTCTCCCATTCTGTAGGTTGTCTGTTTGCTCTGATGGTAGTTTCTTTTGCTGTGCAGAAGCTCTTTAGTTTATTTAGATCCCATTTGTCAATTTTGGCTTTGGTTGCAATTGATTTTGGTGTCTTCTTCATGGCATCTTTGCCTATACTTACGTCCTGAATGATATTGTCTAGATTTTCTTCTAGGGTTTTTATAGTTTTGGGTTTTACATTTAAGTCTTTAATCCATCTCGAGTTGATTTTTGTATACGGTGTAAGAAAGGGGACCAGTTTCAATTTTCTGCATATGGCTAGCCAGTTCTCCCAGCACCATTTATTAAATAGGGAATCCTTTGCCCACTGCTTGTTTTAGTCAGGTTTGTTGAAGATCAGATGGTTGTAGGTGGCCTGCAGATATTTTAAAATGTGTTATTTTTGCTTTGTGAGGTGTGATTTTCTTCCAGTGTCTCTTACCTCTAGTGACCTGCTGTCTTCAAGCCCAAACATGCATTCCCTTATGGATTTCAGGTGGGCGTACATCATGTCTTCTTGATGCCCTAGGGTCATAGCACCAGCAATCCCTGTTTAGGGAAATGCCTTTGAGCAACTACTTGCCTGGAAAACATCACCATTGGGTTTGGACCCTTACCTTCTGAGGGTGTCTATGCATCTGTGCTGAAGTTTGTGGGGATTGGGGTGGCAGTGAAAGCTGGGGAATAATCACAAAGCTCAGTATGGCCACTGGGGGCATCAGTCTTATGCATCGAGGGGCAATGGGCCCTAGCACCCTCCTCCCCCAGGATCTTCCCAGCCCACTAACTGGTAAGTGAGACTCTGCCACCAAAGATGTATCTCTTTAGTTTAAGATTTGGGGCAGGAGTAACATTTAAATATTGTCAAAGATTTGCACTTCAATGTGAGTGAAGGCTCTGAAAGCATGTTTGGGTAGGAAAGGGATGGGGAAGGCCTGTGGCTTATTCTTAGTCAGGCTGTAGGAGTATGTTAGGAGCTTTATATATAGGGTGACCATATAATTAATTCAGCATGCAAACTGGGGTGGTTTGAGAGTTAAAGAAGGTGCTTACTCTGTGTGATACCAGGACAACAGGCAAAAACTGGAAATGCCTTGCTTCTACAGAGTTGTATGATCTCTGTATGTATGGATATATCTCATTTAATGCTTGGAGCACTGATAAACTAAGTATCTTCCTCGTTTTATAGATGAGGAAACTTAGGCCCACATACCCAAAGCCCCTGGTTTCAAAGTCCGCACTTTGATATCCCCTCGAGGCATAAGATCAGTGGGTTCTTAAAGTTACAGGAAAGGGATATCCCTGAAACAAGGCGTGAGGGGCCTTGAATGAGGGAGAACGAGAAACAACTCAATGGTTCCTTGTTAAACTTAATGATTTTTCCAGGACCAACCCTGGCCACAGCCTGGAAGGGCTCCGGTCTAAGGCTCATGGCTGAAAAAGTACCCTGAGCCATTGCCACTCTGCCTGGAATGTGACTCATTACCAGGTATCACTCCACATCTTCAGATAGAAGCGTCCCTGTCCCACCCTTGTGTATGTGGCTTGCCAGGAGGGCAGCACTCTGGTGTGGTTTGCATCTCTTGGCCTCCACGCTGTTGCCCTTCTGTCCCCCAGGTCAAGGTTGTGAGTGGGAGAGAGTCTCTCACACAGCTCACATACATTTAGGATTTCTCTCCAGTTGTCAGGTTTTGAAATTTTCCCTGCACTTTGCTTCATGAACAAGGGAAAGAGAGGGACCAGGAACTTGTTTCATATCCTAGACAGGTTTCCATCACAGACAGCCAAGCTTTTTTTTTTTTTGGACGGAGTCTCGCTCTGTTGCCAGGCTGGAGTGCGGTGGTGCGATCTTGGCTCACTGCAATCTCCACCTCCCGGGTTCACACCAGCCTCCTGCCTCAGCCTCCAGAGTAGCTAGGACTACAGGCATGCACCACCATGCCCAGCTAATTTTTGTATTTTTAGTTTCACCATGTTGGCCAGGATGGTCTTGATCTCTTGACCTTGTGATCTGCCCATCTCGGCCTCCCAAAGTGTTGGGATTACAGGCATGAGCCACCTTGCCTGGCCAAAGCACCTGGCTTTATTTCAGGGCCTGAAACTCCAGGGGAGGAGCAAGGGTCCTCAGCACATGTCCCATAATATAGGATAGGCGCTGCCATGAAGTGGGAGCACACTTCCTCCCATGCCAGTCAAGTCAGCACCTCCTTCCATTCCCGTCCCCTAGCTCCCTTCCAGGTCAGTCCTACTAACATAGCCATTTTCATCTTGGGGAAATCAGTTTGACCAGTATTAAGGCAATTTCTTTTCAACTCCCAATTTTTTGTGACTGTTTACAAGTCAATGTGCTTTACACCATAGTCTGCTCCTTGTGAAGTGGTCATCAGAACTGAGTTGAACTCCTACCTGGAGTCTTTGGGACATTCAGAGGAGACACCATGGTGAGAAGAGACAGTCTTGCCACCTATCAGCAAGGGTTCAGTTATTTTGACCCAAGAGCTCCCGACTGGACTAAACCAGATAACGGTTCCAACGTACCTTTCAAGAAAGTCCAGAGCCCTCATAGGCACCTCTGTTCTTTTTCAGGGGCTACCCTTCTGGTTGCCTCTGGCCTGAGCTCCATCTTCTTTTGAATTTATTTTTATTTATTTATTTTTGAGATGGAGTCTTGCTCTGTTGCCCAGGCTAGAGTGCAGTAGTGTGATCTCAGCTCACTGCACCCTCTGCCTCCCGAGTTCAAGTGATTCTTGTGCCTTAGCCTCCCGAGTAGCTGGGACTACAGGCACGCACCACCATGCCCAGTTAATTTTTGTATTTTTCGTAGAGATGTGTTTTATGTTGGTCAGGCTGGTCTTGAACTCCCTATCTCAAGTGAGCCGCCTGCCTCAGCGTCCCAAAGTCCTGGGATTACAGGTTGGATTACTGCTCGTGGCCTTGAATTTATTTATTTTATTTTATTTTATTTTATTTTTTTTGAGACGGAGTCTCGCTCTGTCGCCCAGGCTGGAGTGCGGTGGCTGGATCTCAGCTCACTGCAAGCTCCGCCTCCCGGGTTCCTGTTTCTTCTGCCTCAGCCTCCTGAGTAGCTGGGACTACAGGTGCCC
>NW_016811584.1:312367-331369 GCF_001698545.2 Rhinopithecus bieti | reverse complement strand
TTCACCAGGTTAGCCAAGATGGTCTCGATCTCCTGACCTCGTGATCCGCCTGTCTTGGCCTCCCAAAGTGCTGGGATTACAGGCTTGAGCCACCGCGCCCGGCCTTGAATTTATTTTTAAAAACATGTTGTCTCATCATTCTCTGTTTTCTCCTTACTCCATTATGTGCTAGGTCAAACTAGATATGGAATACATCAGTTTCCTTAATTTCCACCAAAAAAAAAAAAAAAAAACCAAAAAAACAAAAAAAAAACAATTCTAGATTCTATGAAGACGACAGTGGGTGCATCCTTTAAAAATCGCTCCAAATTCCTACATACATAAAGAACAGCTGAATAGAAAGAAGGAAAAAAGCCAGAAACAAATGGTCAACATTTACCAAACAAACATCCCAACTCCCTCCCCACAAATCTAGGTATTTCTACAAACTCCCAAATGGAAGCAGTAAGGATAAATCATCAAGAGCCACAAGATCTACCTGGTGTCAGCAGACCTACATTTCTGTGCAGCAGAAAGTGGAGGGTAGCAACAGGGCCTGCGAACAAGAACCCAAAAATATCCAACAAGTGTTCACTGGGCTACACCGTGGGCCAGTTCAGAATAGCAGCTAAAACAGGCCCCGGGGTTGCTCTCTCTCATCACAGGTGAGCTCCAGGGCCCTGAGGAAGGTGAGAAGGGAGCTGGAGCAGTCTAGGCTCTGAACTCTAGAAACTGATCTGCTTAAAAACTTCAATGGCCCTTTATTGTTTAGAGTGTTAATTCTAGACTTTTTCTTAGACATTCAAAACCTTTCATAGTTTCACCCTAACATACCTTTCCAGTATAATTTCCAACCACATCTTTGAACGTTCTCAACAGCCCCATTTGCATTCCCCAACTTCCTGTTTCTCACATTTCACCCCAGCCATTATGGCCTGGTTTGGGTCAATTCTGGTCAACATCACTGAAATATACAGGCTCAAGACACAGTTGATGGCTCTCAGTTAACTTTTGGTAAAACATTTTAATAAATACAAATTCCTTTTGGAAGAGAATACTGCTTCTGTCAGACAAAGTTCCCTTAGTTCCCCAAAAGAGAACAGAACTCTTAACCACTGGAGTTCTTGCTTCAACACACTTGTTTCCGTTGCTTTTCCCCTAATTTAAAATGATATTTTATTCAAAATTCTTTGTTACCAAGAAAGAAAATTTATCCCAAATTTGGAAAATAAAAGACTAAAATGCATTGGCTTGATTTTTGAAATGATGGCAGAGCATCTTTTTCATTTTTTTTTTGCCCAACGAGTGCCAGCCAAGTTCAAGGTCCACACCAGGTACCATGGAGACGTCTATGGTGATGCTAAGGCTCTTGCGTTCACCAGTATTGGAGAGTCCTTTGGGAGGTGAAGGCCCATAGAGGAAGCTTGGGGCAGTAAACATGATGTCAAGGATCCTGGCTGTGCGCTGTCCTGTGGCCCCATGGAATGGGAATAAGACGGTCCTTCTTCAGAGAAGGCATGAATACAGTGTTTTCCTTTTCTTCCACCAAAAGTGACTGTTGATTTTGAGGTGGGGGGAAGATTGTGATATGCAGAATCCCACCACCTCCTCGGTCAGATAAACAGATGTACCATATGATTTTGAGTGTGGCACCCAGGATTTGGGTCTAGTTCAAGCACACAGCCCATAAAAGCACAGACAATAAAAAGTGAAGATGTAAAAGATAAAAGGGTTTCTTTCAGATGCCATAAAATATTGTTTAAAACCATTTTTTTTTTTTTTTGAGATGGAGTCTTGCTCTGTCGCCAGGCTGGTAACCACAGCGTTCCAACCTTTACATTTCTATTTTTATGCTGGAAAAAAGGACTGTTCAGTATACGCAACAAGCCTCAGGAAATGAACATCTTCTGGCCATTAAAAGCAGGTTCTACTAGTTTAGTAATGGCATTTGAATCATTCTGCCATACGGGGCACAAGAGCCATCGCACTTTGGAATGCATTCATTTCCTTATGCTCAGGACCCTGCTAATGCTTTAATTCCTGGAGGTAAATCCTGTGGCAAAAAGCAATACTACATCTAAAATCTGTGACAAAAGTCATCCAAGTTTTCTATACGGGAGGTTTGCTGTTACCAATTTAACATAGCAACATAGATATATTCAATGAACACATACATTCAATAATTGTGGGGACCTATTGAGTATAATTAGTGTTAGACTTGAACCTCTGAACCTTAAGGTAGTGCATTTACCAGGTATCATTTAACAGCAAAATAATCATGATAAAATTAATAGCTTGCACATATTCAGCATGTGCTTCTTGTTGAGCCCTGTGCTTGCTGTGCTGTTATCTTTATCTTCTCAATGTGTCTGAGGCAGGTACTGTTGGGCAGCTCCATTTTATAGGTAGAAGAAGTGAGACTTAGAGGTGAATGAAAACAACTTGCCAAGGTCAAATAGTGCCAGCATTTATTACAAATCTTTCTGGCTCAGGAGCCCAATTTCTTATCACTTTTGATGTATCGTATTTTGCCAAATTACAGTTTTTCTAAAATGCTAAATAAAGTTTCTTAAAACCAGAAAGGGCGTTTAAAATGTAAAAAAGGCCCCATTTGGATCTGAAGTTGGGGGACCACGTTGGTCCTGTGTAAAGGTCATGTAGTCACAATAAATGGTTTAATCCCCCCTCAGCCCCCATTTGGTTTTCTCATTTGCTTAATGAAGTAATGGAGCTAAACACTCTCTAAGAGCACTTTTTCCTTCTTACACTCATTCATCATTTCAATAAATGTTTATTTGCATTTCTACTATAAGGAAAGAACTGGATGATATAATAATGAAATAATGAGGTGTGATCCTGAATGTAAAGAACTCACAGTCTTATGGAAAAGAAAAATTCATGAACAAATCATCAGAGTCCAATGTGGCCTGTGTAAAATAATGTGTTTGTGTGTATGTAGATATGAATGGATCTACAAATATAGCTGTATCTATATGCAGACACGTAGATACACACACACACACACACACACATCTAAGCTTGTGGGAACACACACAGCAGAAGCAAGAACTTAGAAGCTGAGTGGTTTCACACAAGAGTGACAGTAGGCTCCACAGGGAGAGGGGAAGAGGGACTGGGTTCATTTTCAATCCTCATGCTTCCCTGGTCCTGGCAGGCCAGTAAATATTTTTTGAATGACGGCATGCATGAAAATGAGATACAAGCTGGATTGTAAGTGATCAGTCGGGGTTTATCTGGTGGAGAAGAGAGGGTATGACTTTTCTGCCAGGCAGCAGGAACAGCATGTAACAGCATGTAGGCAGTATGTACAACTTCAGGGTGACTTGAAGGCATTGGAAGCTTTCGCCCAGAAGAAGCGTGCACATGGGCTGGGAGCAGAAGGTAAGGTTAAAAAAGGTATGGATTTTGACCAGGTTCATGGTGGGCCTGAAACCATGGGGCTCACCTAACTCTGTCAAGTCCTTTTAGTGAAGGACTTTTGACTTGGAGGGGGATACTTGTTTGGTAGAGCAACTACCAAACTTATTCATAACTATTGGACCCAAAATAATTTAATATGACGACTTCCAAATAAAAGGGTAACAAATGGAAGCTCCACTAGGAAAGAATATTGTGAGTCCCTATTTAGCAACAACAACAACAACAACAACAACAAACCAAACTTATCCAACCTAAAGAACTATTGGTATTAAACAACAGGTAGCAGATTGCACTTTAGTATGGGAATCCATTTGCATGCAGGAGGCTCTGTTGCCTGTGAAGGTCCTGTTAGTCTGCTAGGAGGATTCTGAGTGAGAGTAAATGTGTTGTATCTTTGGGACTGTGGTTTTTCAGCTCTGTCCATTATGAGGGAGGAGTCTGTTTTCCCACTCCCTGAATCTGGGCTGGCTGTATGACTTCTGTTAGCTCCTGGGATCAAATAGAAGTGATAGAGTGTGTATTAGTTTGTTCTTACACTGCTAAAAAAGACATATCCAAGACTGGGTAATTTATACAAGAAAGAGGTTTAATTGACTGGCAGTTCCATATGGCTGGGGAGGCCTCACAATGATGGTAGAAGGCAAATGAAGAGCAAAGTCACTTCTTACACGGTGGCAGGCGAGAGAGCATGTGCAGCAGAACTCCTATTTATAAAACCCTCAGATCTCATGAGACTTATTCACTACCACGAGAACAGTATGGGGGATACTGCCCCCGTGATTCAATTATCTCCACCTGGCCCCACCCTTGACACATGGGGATTATTATAATTCCAGGTGAGATTTGGGTAGGTACCCAGCCAAACCATATCAGAGTGCCAATTCTGAGCCTAGACCTTAAGAGGCCTCAGTGTCTTGAAACACTACTGCCACCATGTGAACAGGCCAGGCTAGCTTGCTGGTTGTTGAAACCTGCCAGCTGACTGCAGACCCAGGAGTAAGTGTAGCCAGTTAAGATCAGTTGAACTCAGTCTAGTTCATCAGAACTGCCCAGGCAACCCGAAGGCTCATGGGTAAAAATAAATGGTAGCTAGTTTAAGCCAAAAAGGGAGAGAGAAAAGATAGCAAGCAAACGTGATATGAAATGGTAATGACGATTTACTAAACATCTAGCACTTAGTACCAGTTAGAGGGTCATGGGCTACCCACCTTACACACCTTATTTCATTTAATTGGTTCTTGTTTGCATCAAATTGTTTCATAAATGTATGAAGTCATTCTTCAAAGGAAAGTTTGATTCTGAAGACTTCTAACTGGTTTTGCCAAGTGGTATGCCAGCAGGATTTTATTCAAAGATTTTGGGGTCAGACAAGTCTGGATTTAAATTCCAAATCCACCTCTTACCATCCGTGTGACATTGGTACCATATTTAGCACAAACCTCAGTGCCAATTTCTGCATCTGAAAAGTAGACTCAAATAATACCTACACCTCTTATTGTAGTGAGGCATAAATGAGCTAACCTAATCCAAGTACTGTTACAGTGCCTGCATGCACCAGTGCCCGGCAGCAATAGCTGCCACTATGATTGTCACCTGTGAATTTAAACTAGGTATATCTGAGGGCTAATTTTTTTTTTTTTTTTTTTGGAGATGGAGTCTTCCTCTGTCCTCCAGGCTGGAGTGCAGCGGTATGATCTCAGTTCACTGCAACCTCTGCCTCCCAGGTTCAAGTGATTTTCCTGCCTCAGCCTATTGAATAGCTGGGATTACAGGTGCACACCACCACACCTGGCTAATTTTTGTATTTTTAGTAGTAGCAGGGTTTCACCTTGTTATTCAGGTGGGTCTCCAACGCCTGACCTCGTGATCTGCCCACCTTGGCCTCCCAAAGTGCTGGGATTACAGGCGTGAGTGAGCCACCGCACCAGGCTGAGGGGATAATTTTTTAACAGAAGCTCTCAAGCTTTTCTCAGTTTGCACCCTGATGGCCTCGGGCATGGCATCCCCACCCCATGGGTATTCCTAGGTTTCCGTGTAAGGTGTTGTACCTCATTTTCTTTCAGTTAAGGGACATGTCAGAGAGTGAAAGTGACACATAGGCACAATCTTCAAGCCACTGTCAATTAAAAATAAAGACTAAATGATTACACATTTGAAGAGTTTGTTTTCTGCAAAGGACTGGCAGCAACCTGACACCTGTCAGGACCCAGCTGGATGTTGCCCACCATGGCTCTGAAGGTTTAATCAAGGTGCTGAGAGGACTGTCACTTCTCCTGTCTGCTCTCCTGATTGTGAGCTTTACTTGGGCAGTGGCTGTGTGGGATTCTTCTGTTCTTGGCACATGGTGTGTTGTCTGGCAAATAAACAGCAGTTGATAAATATTAGCTGAATGAACAACTGTACTCCTCCACTCCAAGAGAGTGACAGAGTAAAGTCTCCCCACCCTGCTCCACCCCCCAGTAAATCAGGGAGCCCTCCGGAATTGGAAGGGGAGAATTGGACAGAATGCCAAGATTTGAAGGATAAACACCAGCCTCCCATCGGCAGCTTGACTATCATCCTGGCTTTATCTGGCCAGTGAGAATGAAAGGGGCTTTGTTACCAAGTGGACCATTCCCAAACCGGCACAGTTCCCACTGTAAAGCCAAAAGGGGTTTTAGTGTCTTTTCAAGTTCTTTTCTAAACTCTCTTGAATTTCAAGTACCAGAGTCTGCTTTCCTTATTGGAAAATCTCCTGGTATGAAGAGATGGGGGGCAGGGAGCAAGAAACTCTAAGGTAGGTAGAGAAATATAGAGTATTAGATGGTGGTAAAGACTAAGCAAAAAATTAAGTGGGGAACAGGACTGGGGAGTGTCAAGGGCAAGTGCAATTTTGCATAAGAGGGTGACAGAAGGATTCATTAATAAGACGAACTTTGAGTAAAGACTTGAGGTGAATGAAAGAGAGAGACAGGGCTATCTAATGTGGAGAGTCCCAGCTGAAGAAACAGCAAATGCCAAGGCCCTGAGGTGGAAGCAGGTTTAGAATGTTGAAAATGATTTATGCGACCCCTGTGGCCATAAAGAGTGAGGTGGAGTCATGGGCTGTCCTGGAGGGCCTGGTATGGGCCATGGTAATGATATGTATGGGCCTTTTCTCTGCCTAAGTTGGGAGGGTTTTGAGCAGAGGAGTGTTAAGGTCTGACTTAAGGTATGACAGAATCACTCTGGCTGCTCTGTTGAGAAAACATGGAAGGACAAGGGTGGAAGTGGAGAGAGCAGTCAGGAGGCCACCAGATGAAAGATGATTGTGACTTAGAAGATAGTGAGAAGTAGTTGGATTTGGGATATATTTTGAAAGGAAAGCTGATGGCTTTGCTGATAGCTTGGATGTGAGGCAGGACAGGGAACCACGTTAGAATGGAGATCCCTTCTGTCAAGGTCAGGCCTGTTGTACATGGAGATGGGTGGTCATTATATCATTGGTGGTATATAGAAGATGCCTACCCATTTTAACAAATCCTGTAATCCAAGGACTTGACTCAATTTTCCTTTTTAAAACCATTTCTAAGTGAAGAACTATTTTAGTTCTCATTGAGTGTGAAGAGCCTTCTATCAGCAAGTCACAGATGGTCAGCTGGGAAGAAACTTAGAGATAAATAAGCCAGTATGTCCTATGGTATAAGGGAGGTCCCTGGATTTAGCCAAGGAATTGCAGATGATACATAGTAATGGATATTAGATCACATTTTGAGAAAGCAATTTCCTTTTCTATCCTATTTTCATTATATATCAAGACACAAGATCAGCTTAGTAGTAAATCTTAAGTACTCCTTGAACACTTCCTTATTTCTCTTTTAAGCAAGAGAGATCAGGCCTTGGGCTCAGAGCTGCAGCAGGCCAATAGGATCTTGCAAGAATGGAATACATGGTTTTGAATTCACTAAGTATATTTATTTTTTCCTAAAGCATATTTATTTAACTCACATTTATTTTTTAAGATTCATATTAGTGGAGTATACCAAATGACTGTAACATTTGATTCAAATAATTCACAAAAAGCATTAGGATGATTGCAGATATTCTCTTGTGTTTGATTTTTGAAAAACGTATTTATTGAAGTATACATCGATATTGAAAATTACATAGAAGTATACGACTTGATTTTTTGGACAGCAAACACGTGTGTAACTATCACTCAGGTCAAGACACAAAGTATTAAAGTATTTCAGAAGTCCCCTTCTCTGTAATTAATGTCTCTCCACCTCCCTGTTCCCAAAAAAGAACACCATTGTTCTGACTTCCGACACCTTAAATAAGCTTTGCCAGTTTTGAAATTTATGTAAATAAAACCATTTAGTATGAATTATTTTGTGTCGGCTTCTTGTGGACTACCTTGTAGTTCAGCATTTCATCTGTGTTGTTTATATGACATTAATTGTTTTTCACTGCTGTATATTATTCTATTGTATTAACACAATTTACCCATTCTCTGGTGGGTAGACAGCGTTTCTAGTTTTTGCTTAGCAGTTATATGTGGCTACAAACATTCTTGTACAGATCTTTGAGTATATATATCTATGCATTTTTGTGAGGTACACAGTTTTTAGCCATTCTTGTAGGTGTGTAATTATATATCATTGTAGTTTTGATTTGGATTTCTCTGGTGATTAATGGAATAAAGTGTCCCTTTTTTCTGTTTATTGGTCATTTAGATATCCTCTTCTTGAAATACCTGATCAAGGCTTTTGCATATTTTTCTATCACGTTGTCAGTCTTTTAAAAAAATTCACTTGTAAGAGTTCTTTATATATGCTAAATACTGGTTCTATGTCAGTTAATTTTGCTATAAATACTTTCAACTTCATGGCTTTTTGGTGTTATTGTGGTCCAATTTATCATTTGTTTTCTTTGTGGTGGGTTCTTTAGGTTTCTAGGTTTGTTTCTGGGCTTTCAAAAATTTTGTTCTGTTGTTCTGCTATCTCACCTTGAACTAATACTACATTACCCTAATCACTACTAGTGTTGAATGTATTTTCATGTACATTATTACCCATTTGCATGTCTTTGGAGCAATGACTATTCAAATTATTTGCCAATTTTTTGGTTCATTTTTCTTTTCATTGTTTAGTTATGAGTTCTTTTATCTGGATACTAGGTCTTTATCAGATATATAATGTGCAAATGTTTTCCCCAATACTGTGGGTTGTCTTTTCATTTTCCTGATAATGTCCTTTGATGCACACAAGGTTTTATTTTTGAAGTCCAGCTTAATCTGTTTTTCCTTTTGTTGCTTATGCTTTTGGTGTCATATTTAAGAATTACACCTATGTTTCTTTCTATGGACTTCATAGTTCTAGCTTTTGCATTTAGATCTTTGATCCATTATGAGTTAATTTTTATATAAGGTGTCAAGTACAGATCCAAATTCACTCCTTCACATATGGATAATCAGTTGTCCCTGCACCATTAGTTGAAAGAGTATTCATTCCCCCCATTGACTGGTCTTGACACTCTTGCCGAAAATCAACTGATCATAGGTATATGGGTTTATTTCTGGACTCTCAGCTCTATTCCATTGGTCTATATGTCTATCCTTATGCAAGTACCATGCTGTTTTAATTTGTGTAGCTTTGTAATAAGCTTTGAAATTGGGATGTGTGAGTTTTCCAGTTTTGTTCTTTTTTAAGATTCTTTTGGCTATTCAGGGTCCCTTGTATTTCTATATAAATTCTAGGATCAACATGTCCATTTCTGCAAAAAACGTAGTTGGAATTTTTATAAGAATTACATTTAATCTATAGATCAAACTGTGGAGTATGGTAATCTTAACAGCTTTGAATCTTTCAGTCCATAAACATAGATGTCTTCAATTTAATTTTTATCTTCTTTTAGAAATGTTTGGTAGTGTTTTGTGTAAAGGTTTTATACTCCTTGGATACATTTGTTTAATTATTTTTACACTATTATAAATGGAATTGTTTTCGTAATTTCATTTTTTCCATGTCAGACTTCTAAGCTAAAAAGTTGTATGATAATACCTTTGTGTTTTTTAAGCCATGAAGTTTGTGATAATTTGTTACAGCAGCAAGAAAAAACCAATACACTCTGTATGATTTCAATTCTTTGACGTTTGTTTTGATACAGCCCAATAAACGGTCAATTTTAGTAAATGTTCCATGTGTAGTTGAAAAAACATGTATAGTTGTCAAGTGTGGGTCAAGTGTGCATGTGTGTAAATCGTGTTTGTTATTTATGTTGTTCATATCTTCAACATCTTTATTGAGTTTTTCTCTGCATATCATATCAGTTACTGAAAAAGTATGTCAAAATCTCCCACCATGATTGTAAGTTTGAGTATTATACCTTTTTAAATATTTCCACCAATGTTTGTTTTGTATATTTTTGAGTTTTTTTAGGCATATACTTTTAGAATTGTTGAATCTTCTTAAAGAATTAACTCTCTCAGTGTTACCAAAAGTCCCTGTGTAACTCTAGTTATGCTTCCTACCTTAAAGTCTGCTTGGTATATTATTCTTTAGCTATACTTGCTTTCTTTTGATCAATGTGTCCATGGTATATAGTTTCTTACTTTTTTTTTTTTTGAGACAGAGTCTTGATCTGTCAGGCTGGAGTGCAGTGATGTAATTAGCTCACTGCAACCTCTGCCTTTAGAGTTCAAGTGATTGTCATGCCTCAGCCACCCAAGTAGCTGGGGCTACAGGTGTGCACCACCATGCCTGGCCAATTTTTGTTTTTTTTCAGTAGAGGCAGGGTTTCATCATGTTGGCCAGGCTGACGTCAAACTCCTGACCTCAAGTGATTCACTGCCTCGGCCTCCCAAAATGCTGGGATTACAGGCATGAACCACCATGCCCAGCCTAAGATGTGTCATTTCTAAGCAGCATATAGTTTTTTTAAAAAATAATTCAGTTGGACACCTTGTCTTTGAATTAGAGTATTTAGTAGTTAAGTCTACTATCTCGCAATTTTCTTCCATTTTAACTTTCTTTTATTATTATTATTTTTTTTTTTAATTTTTTTTATTTTTTTTTTGAGGCGGAGTCTCACTCTGTCACCCAGGCTGGAGTGCAGTGGTGCCATCTTGGCTCACTGCAAGCTCTGCCTCCCAGGTTCATGCCATTCTCCTGCCTCAGCCTCCTGACTATTTTAACTTTGTGACTTCCTTTGAATTAATTATTCCCTTTTTTCCTTTTCTTAGCTTGCTAAAAAAATTCTTTTTTGTTCTACTTTTAGTGGTTATGCTAGCAATTAAACATGCATTCTTATCTTATTAGAGTATGATACACACTGGTCCTCTTACTACTTCATGAACAACATAAGGCCCTCAGGATGCTTTAACTCCAAATTCTTGTGCCATTGTTGCACCTACTTTTACATATATTTCACATGGCACAAGAAGCTGTTATTATTGTTTTGTGCAGCCAATATTTATTTAATTTTACCCAAGTAGTTGCACTTTCTACCATCTTTATTCTTGACTGCATTTCCATGCTTCCATTGCGCCTAATTTTTCTTCTGCTCCAAGAATTCTCTTTAATATTTCTTGAAGAACACGTCTGTGGATATTAATTCTCTCAGTTTTTGTTTGAAAATGTTTTATTTCACATACATTTTTGAAGAATGTTTTCACTGAGTATAGAGTTCTAAGTTGGCAATCGTTTGCTTTCAGCACATTGAATATGTCATTTTGTTGTTTCTTGGCTTTCATCATTTTTGTTTAAGCCTCAACTTCCATCATTACTTTTCTTCTTTTGAAGATAATATGTTTCTTTTCTTTGGCTGCTTTTATGATATCTTTGTCTTTGTTTTTTAAAGTAGTTTGACTATGATGTGCCTCATTGTGGTTTTCTTTATCCTATTTGAGGTTGTAAAGATTTTGGAATCTTTAGCTTGATGTCTTTTCTCAGTTTTGAAAAAAGTGTTTCAGCGAATACCTATTCAAGTATTGCATCTCCTCAATTCTCTCTCTTTTCTCATTCAGGATCTCAAAATACATACATGTTAAGACTTTTCACCAAGTCCCACATCTCTCTTATGCTCGTTTGTGCATTTTCTATAATTCTTTCCTCTTCATGCTCAATCTTCTGCTGACCTATGTTCCAGTTTACAGATCTTCTTTTCTGCATTGTCTAATCTGCCATAAACCCAGTTGTTGCATTCTTATTTTTCAGTTATTGCATATTCAATTCTAGAGTTTCAATTTCTTGTTTTATAAAAATACCAGTTCTCATGAAATTCTCCATCATGTCATCTACTTTGTTGAACTTATTAATCATGGATATTTTCAAGTTTGCCTCTGACAATTCCAATAGCTGGATTACATATGGGTCTGGGGTTTTTTTCTTGGTTTTTGATTATTTGGTTATGTCCCTTGGCATGCTTGGTAATTTTTGATAAATGCTGAACAAATGTATGGTAAATTGTAGAGCTAATTTGAAGCTCTGAATTCTGTTATCTTCTTCCAGAGAAAGTTAAATTTACATTCTTCTGTTACGTGTTTTGATACTGGTAGGTCACCTTGTTTCATCTTGGTTTGAGCTTGCTTAAAATAAGGTTTTAATCATTGTAAGAGTTGAGCTATTTCTGCCTCACCCTCACTTCTAATGTGTAGCCCATTCATGATCTCAACTGGAAGTTTGAAGTCTTTACCAGTCCTCACCCAACCCATGCCCCTTGATGGACCTAAAGCCTCAATTTTATTTATCATCAGACTGTTGACTTTTGAGCTTCTGGATTCTATGAGGGTTACAGATCAGCAAATGCCTAGAGAAAAAGTGCTGTGAAATACTAGATTTATCTCAGTGTGCTTTACTTCTCTCTTGGCTCTTAGTTCTTCAGCTCCTAGTTGCTTTAGTATTCCCTGAATGTCTTCCATCAGAGGTTTTTTGTTTTTTATTTTTCAATTTTATGTATTTTATCCAGCTTTTAAAGTTGTTCTTGGCAAAAGGGTAAGTCTAAAGCAAACTAGTTGCCATGAATAAAAGCAGGAGTCCATTGTACTTATTTTTGTCATTACCTCCTATTTTAAGACCAGTGATTCCAGCTTTCCTTTTATATTAATGGGATAGTTTCCTTTCTAAGTGAATATATTCATTATGAGAGATGTACAAGTTCTAGCAAATACAACAAACTGTGTAATCGATACCCACTTCCTTCCACACAGCATGTACCCATGTTCAAATAAAGAAAAGTTGACTTAAAGGAAAATAGTAAATAGCAAAGTAAATGGTGCTTGGAGATGGTAAAAAAAAAATGTGACAGTGGGGTTCAAACAATTTGTTTTACATGTAGAGAAATAGAAGCTCACAAAGTTATTTATTTTGCCTGAGGTTACACTGAATATGCATGGTAGAACTGGATTCAAATCTCTTGGTTCTCAATGCATTACTTTACCTGCTCTAACACATAACTCTGCTCCTAATGGCTCTTCTGCGTCCCTGAGTGGCTCTTAAATAGATTTAATTTCTGTAGTTTATTTTCCATTTTGACCTAAATTCTTCCATATGCATCCTAAGCCTATTTTTATAATTGTCTTTTCGTTATTGGGTTGTAAAAAACTAAAATATATAGGCCTAACCCATGAGTTAGTGTGTGCGTGTGTGTGTGTGTGTGTGGGTGTGTGGGTGTGTGTTATGTCAAATTCCCGTCAGATTTTACTAGCAGTTTCTATGTAATTTTTGAATCCATGAGATTCTGCGTGATTGATCCTTCTAAATGCTTAGCTCCATTTAAAACTGCATGCAAAAGAATGACCAGTTCTGTGGAATTTATTGTTGCTAAATCTCCTCTCCATTTGCTTAATTGTATTATTTGCCTGGGGGATGCTGTTTAAACGTGGAGCCAAGTCAGCTAAAGGAAACATGATCCTGGTGCAAGAAAATAATGATGTGTCGCTTTTGTGAAACAGCAGCCTCCCCGCTCATCTCCAGATGCTTAGAACCACACCCTCATTTTTTCTGGAGGCAAGCAAGGGTGGTGCCCAGCTTGGTCTTGGCTGGTAAGGGCATCAGCCAGGAGGCGAGCAGACCAATGCAGCCTAAACTGGAGCTGGGAGCTGGGGGCAGAGCAGATGCTGAGGCTACTGTGACTGACTGACTGACTCAGACAGGAAGCTCAAGCAATCCCTCTAGTCCTGGACTTAGGCCATGTCTCAAACCCTGCTGAACTGAGCAGCTGAAAACTGAGGCTATAGATTAACCATTTAGCTGGGAAAATGACCAGGGTTGGAGGGATCTTCAAGGGAATCATCTGCTTCCTTCTTATCTTGAAGGGTCATGGGGACTTAGTATTTAAAATTTCTAGATTAGTGTTTTTTCAGCCATATCATTACATAAGACTCCATAAACTGGTATCTTTTTCATCTCTTTGACCTTCCTGTTTGGGGTCTGCTGAGGTAAAATGAGAGCATGGGATGCAGCAAAGACCACTCTAGTAATATTTACCAAGTGCCCATTGTGTGCCAGGCACCAGTCTAGGCTCTGGGAGGTGGCAATGAACAAAACAACCAGGGTCTCCTTTGTGGAGTTGTGGAGGGAAGGGGAGGACAAGAATAGATAAATGAGTAAAATGCATGGATGGCATTGTGGATGGAAAGTATTATGGGAAAAAAATAAAATGAGGGAAGGAGACAGGGAGGGCTGGGTGGAACAAGGCTGCTGTGTTAAATAGGGTGGTTGGGGAGGCCTCTTTGAGAAGGTGAAGGGATGAGCCTTGTGGTTGGGGCTTTAGGGATCTTTCATAAGTGCCTTTAGAACCAGTAGCCTTGAGCGTTATTAGCATCAGAATATGGTGGCATGCAGTTTCCCAGGCCCCACTCCCAGGGATTCTGATGCCTTTGCCCAGGGCCTGGCAATCTGCTTTTCTAGAAGTCTTAGAAGAAAGAAGTCTTAGAAAGAAGCCCAAGGTCAACTTTCTTTTTTGATACTGCTTTCAACTTTCTGTACTTTGAAAGCCTGAAACAGAATTATTCCAAGGATGAGGGAATTACCACATTCCTCGTGACAGGGAAATACAGAGAAAGAATTTTCCTGTAGACTGCCATCTTGTTGGTAAATGCAGTCCTCCATGCATGAAGGAGGGAAATTAGCAATTATTGAGTGCCTGCTGTGTGCTGAGCGCATTTTGCATTTGCTATCTTGTTGATCCTCCCAACACTGTCTGGGACTGTGTCCTATAAGCATAGTTAGGCCCAGAGAAGCCAGGAGACCCCCCGCTTTGAAGGGGTAGTCTCTATATTCAGTGCTCATTCCACTTCATGTTGAGATTTTGACATGGGGAAGTGAGTGTGCAGGTCTGCTTGGTCTCCTCCCCTAGGCCATCTTTACCAATCTGAGCCCAGCCTTTGCCAAGACTGGCTCCACCCAGCAAGTTGGACTTTCAATGCAAATTTTCTCAAGAAAATATCTGCTGATTCCTGAGTGCCAGGCATTTGAAAGACTGCCGACTTTCTGAATTAAAGGGGACCTCAGAGATCATGTAGCTACTCACAAGCAGGAAAAACATGTTGTGTCTGCCACCATTCCTTCTCCCTCTCTTGGTACCCCTGGGAAGCAGTAATCTATGGTGGCATCCTTGCTTGAAGAACCCAAATGCAACCTCAGAGCCATCTTCAATCCAATGCTTGAGTTAATAGCTGCTGATTTATCAAATGTGACTTCCAAAGAAGAAACCTATTTTCCATCTATTATTTGAACAGTTCCTTCTTTAACACATCAGGAAGCCAGGGCTCAATAGGGTCAGTTTATTAAAGACACACAGCTAGTTAGTAGGAGGGCTTGATCTCATCCCAGATAATTGCCTTTTTTTTTTTCGGTAGCTACTTTTTTTTTTTTTTTTTTTTTTTTTTTTTTTGGTTAGGAATCTCACTACTCAAACCCAGGTATGTAAGACATTGGCTATAAACAACTATCAACCATGATCAGTTTCCGAATCAAGCCATTTTTGCCTTGTGGCAACAACACATCATCAACTTCTCCCCTGCGAGCTGTGCCAAATTCTGCAAGGCAGCTGAGGGCAAAGGCATGTGTAGTGCCATGGGGTCCTTTCTTGATCACGTCTCAGTGCTACCACCCATCCTCTGGTCTTTAATCATCATCCTTCTCCTGGCATGCTGGTATCTGTCCCTCATCTCATCTGTTCAAGGTCCTGGGTCCTTAGCGCTTGCTGCTAAGTCATCTCCTCTTACCATTTGTGAGTTCCTTTTACATCCAGTTCTCTCTCCTTTAGCTACTGGCCGTGTCCCTGCTACTCTTTAATGATGTGGGATCTTGCCACTATTTTGTGTCCTGGGGTGGAGGGTGCTCTGTGAAGTTGTCTTAGGCTTGGTTTACCCAGCTCACTAAAAAGTCACTTTTCTCTGGGATCCTATTGTTTTTCTGGGCCTCCACACAGAATCTGGGGCCTAGGACTCATCTCTTCTTAGGCCCCGCACATCAGCCATCAACCATACTCAGTTTCTGAATCAAGGGGTCTGCGGTTTCTTCTCACAATACTGGCACTTAGCCTGGGATAGGCAGGAAAAAGGGTTCTGGGCCTGCTTTGTAATGATGCACCGATATCCACATATCCATATATCCACATTCAGGTCCGCCATCCACCCTTGCCATCCACCTGGTGAGGCCTTGGTAGCTGTTAATGTGATCCATCACCTCTTTTCCCACATCTATCACTACACAGGAATCCTTTCCTCTTTCGTCTCCCCACACTGAAGAGAACTAAAGACATCAGTTTTTAGACTTCAAAAGACAGGAAGAGATTCTTACTCCTTTCACTGTTGACTTATCTTGTCCTGATGCAGTGAACTCAGGGAGACCTTACTTGGATGGAGAGAAGGCCAAGAGAATAATGAGAAGGAAAGGAAAAAAAATAGGCGCTATTTTAAAATCTTATCCTATCACATCAAGTGGCCGTAGAAGTCGAGATTTCAGAATTTGCCTATTAACTTTCACTTTGGGCATGGTAAACTACGGCCATAGGCCAAGTCCGTCCTGATGCCTGTTTTTATAACTGCACAGGAAGAATGGCTTTTATATTCTGAATGCTTATTGACTGAGAAGTAACCATATAATATCCTCCATTTTCCTCTTGCCCATAAGGCATAACATACTTACTCTACAGCCTTTAAGAAGAAGTTTGTTGACGCTGGTTTAGTGCACTGATAGAAAGGGCATATGTTTGCTCAGCTATCTGAGGCTCAGATATCTGCCATCTGAGGAAAGGATTCCTGGTTTAACTTTGATTATCTGTATTCAAACTATTTAGAATAACATATCACTGCCTGCCCTGCCCCTCACCAGCTGGTCTCAGTTCCATGTCAGTTTTCTGAAAAGTTGGTGTGGGAGACTCTTCTTCAAAAAAACCCCCTTTTGGCACTACGGTTGTCCTTAGTGATCCCAGAGAGTGAGTGTTACCTCTTTTGGGAGCTGCTTTCAACTCACAGTGACATGTGGAAAATCTACTATGGATATGAAGTTTCCTGCCTGGGAGCTTGCATTTTGGCATTGTCCCATAGAATACATTGGGAAACAAATGCGATTCTCACAATTCGGTTCTCCCGACAGGAAAATATGTCACTTGAGTCAGTGAATAATATATGTGGCTATACATTTTTAATAAAATGAGAAAATTGTTTCTGAGTTTTTGGAAGACTTTATTCTTCATTTGCTAGTTCATTCTGAAACCATTACAGTTCTGTGTTTTATTCCATACAAAGATGTGAAATTAACCGTCATATTTTCTGCTGTGGTCTGAAAGCTGAACAAGTTAATGTTTCACCCAAATTAGCTTCTTTCCCTTCACATTTGCTCTATCATTAACCTTCCCTATTTGAGCCTGCAATAAAAATTACATCATGATCAAATTCAAGGAAAGGTTTTGTGTAAGTCATGCCTAATGCAGATATTTATTACTGGGCTTGAGGGGTAGGAGTCAGATTTATTTGGATAATTTGTTCACAATTTATGCTGTGACTATTTTAGACTTTTGAACACACAAACGCATGTTCTCATGTCAACCCATTGCCATAGTGATGGGCACATCAACTACACCCCAAGAGTTGAGTTTTGCTGACATCTGTAAACTGAGATATTTCAGCAAATCTTTTTGGCATGGCCAATCTTTGTTATAAACTGGAAAAATTCATCTTCTTAGTTTTGGTTAAGGCGCTGGCCATGCCAATTAATTTGTTTTCTTATTGGATAACTAGTAGTTATAATAATAATGGAAATTATCCTTTATCTTTAGTCAAACCTTTACATATATTATCACTCTTGGTCTTTGGACACCCCTGTGAACTAAACGTAAACAGTATCTGTAATTAAAGAAGGGAATACCAAGGCCCAGAGAGGGGCAGTGAATAGGTGGAGGGTGGAGCTAGTGAGTGGCGAGTGCGCCTGTCTTCTAGTTTTAACCCTCTCCACACCACTCAGCTATTTTAGATCACACTATCTCTCTTTGTTTGGTGGTCAACATTTGAGAATGGGGTCCAGACAACTTCCAGCTGTGGTTTGACAGCCTGAGTGTGTTCAAGGTGCCTGGGAGTAGAGTATTTATGGAGTTTAGCATGGACTTAAGCATCTTTGGTTCTAAATTTAGAAGCAATTTTACTTTTTTTGAGGTTTTGGTCAAATCACTCGAGGCAAAATAGGACTTCTTTGTTCAAAGGAAATAGACTTTAAAAAGTCTTATAAAATAGACCCATAATACTTTTGGGGACTCAAATAACTCTGGCCCGAAATGTTTTAATAAATTAAATGTAAGTGGATTAGAAACAGACAGATTGTCTTTCCATGAACTACACCCAGACTGGAACCAGGAGGAGAAGCATTTAGAAAATTGTTTAGGGTTTCTGTGGACTCCAGCAATTACACATCTCGGCCCTACTTCTCTTTCTGATAACAGAATGGAGATGAAATTTGATTTTATTCCCAAATCTTTTTATTTGAACCTTTCCAGTCTGCTTCTCTGAATATGGCTGTGTTTAGCCCTTGCCATATTGAATTATCCCTGACTTGGCTGGGCAGCCATTTAATGAGGCATGATGGGGTGGAGGTGTTTGACTTGACCGTGATGTTATCTTTGACATTCCAACTTAGAGGATGTACCTGTAATATCAATAACAGGACAGTGATGTGGAGGTTTTGGTGCGTTGTAAGTGCAGTGACTGAGAGAGTGGAATTTAAAGTCATATTGATTAGGTTAATCCCAATCCTCCCACTCACCTATGATACACACAGAAACTATGTAATCTTTTTCAACCTCAATTTCTTCAGCTGTAAAATAAGGATAATCATAGTCTTCCTATTATTACTAAATGGGACATCTGTGTCAAATGTGTACTTAGCTGGGTGTATAGCGCATAGCAGGAATCCAATAAATATTTGGTATCTTTATTATGGTCGATGTTGGTTGGTTGTACTTTCTTGCCTTCGTGGCCCTTTATTTTATGAATAGCACTGAATTTTCCTTTGGGGAGCTCCCCTTCCCTTATCACATGTAGTCATGGTAAGACTGCAGTCATTAATGCAGTTATTATTATTATTATTATTATTTTTTTTTTTTTTTTTTTTTTTTTTTTTTTTT